>NC_135535.1:74846730-75152639 GCF_045843805.1 Urocitellus parryii | reverse complement strand
AGTTTTGATTTGCATTTCTGATTGCTAGAGATGTTGATCATTTTTTCATATATTTGTTGGCCATTTGTGTTTCTTCCTTTGAGCAATATCTATTTAGTTCTTTTTCCCATTTATTAATTAGTTTTTTTGAATAGGGTTTTTGAGTTCTTCATATGGTCTAGAAATTAATCTTCTAAGGAGAAGGTGGCAAAGAACTCCCATTCTTTAGGATCTCTCTTCATGCTCTTGTTTACTTGGCTGTGCAGAATCTTTTTAATTTGATGCCATAGTGCTCATTGATCCTTTGTCGTATTTTTTTTGTGCTTTAGAAGTCTTGGTGAGGAAGTCAGTACCTGTGCCATTATGTTGAAGTGTTGGGCCTACATTTTATTCTGGCAGTTGCAAAGTTTCTGGTCTAATTCCTAGGTCTTTGATCGACTTTGTTTTTGTGCAGGGTAACAGATATGGATCAAATTTTATTCTTCTACATATGGATACCCAGCACCATTTGTTAAAATACTCTTCTCCTAGGTATGTTTCTGGCACATTTGTTGAATATCAGATGATTATATCTGTGGACGTATCTTGTGTCTCCTCTTTTACTCCATTGGTTTTCATGTCTGTTTTGTTGCTAGTATCAGGCTCTTTTTGATACTATAGCTCTGGAGCATAATTTGAGGTCAGCATTATTATGCTTCTAGCATCATTCTTCTTGCTCAGGATTGCTTTGGCTATTCTGGATCTCTTAATTCTTCCAAATGAATACTAGAACTATTTTTTCCTCTAGTTTTGTGAAGAATGTCATTGTGATGGGGATTGCATTGAATCTATATGGCAGTATGGACATGTTGACAATATTAATGTGGCCTATCCAAGAACATGAGAGATACTTCCATCTAAGGTCTTTTTCAACTTTTTTATGTTCTTACAGTTTTCATTGTAAAGGTCTTTTACCTCCTTGGTTAGATTTTTTTTTTTTTAACCAAGCATTTGATTTTATTTTTTGAGGGTACTGTGAATGGAAGTGTTCCTAATTAGTACCTACTACTTTGCTAAATTTATCAGCTCTAGAAGGCTTCTGATGGAATTTCTTTTTTTTTTTTGAGGGGGGGGGGTTCCTAAATATAGTATCATGTCATCAACAGAGATAATCTGACTTCTTTTTCTATTTGTATCCCTTTAATTTCTTTCTCTTGCCTATTACTCTGTTTAGAGTTTCAAGGATTATGTTAAATTGGAAAGATGTGAGTGGACATCCTTGTCTTGTTCCTTTTTTAAATGGAATTGCTTTCAGTTTTTCTCCATTTAGTATGATGTTGGCCTTCAGTTTGTCATATTATAACCTTTACAAAGTTGAGGGAAATTTATTCTTTTCCTAGGTTCTGTAGTATTTTAAACATGAATGAGTGCAGGGCTTTATTAAGTGCTTTTTCTGCATCTGTTGAGAAAATCATGTGATTCTTAACTCTATGTAGTGTCTTATGTTTATTGATTTGTATATATCTAACCAGCTTGCATCCCTGGAATGAAATCCAGTTGATCAAGGTGCACTATCTTCTTAATGTGTTTTTGAGTGTGGTTTTTCAATATTGATATTTGTACATGGATTTTTTGCTTTTGTATTCAACAGGTTGTTGGTCTGAAGTTTTCTTTCCTTGATGTGTCTTTTTCTGGTTTTGATATCAGGATGATACTGGCTTCACAGAGTTAATGTGGCAGTATTTCCCCCTTATCTATTTTATGGAATAATTTGAGGAGGATTGGTATTGGTTCTTCATTAAAGGTCTAGTAGTCCTGTTTTTTATTTTTTCTTTGTTGGAAGGCTTTTAACAGCTGCTTAAATTTCATTGTTTGATATTTGTACAAGCTTTCTGTATCTTCACGTTTCAATCTGGGTAGATCATGTTTTTAGGAATTTCTCAGTATTTTCAAGATTTTCTAGCTTATTGGAGTACACATTTTCAGAATAATTTCTAATGATGTTCTTTGAATTTCTGAAGTATCTGTGGTGATATCTCCTTTTTAACTTCAAAATTTGATTTGTGTTGTCTCTTTTCATTAGTTTGACTAAGGGTGTATCAACCTTGTTTATATTTTTGAACAATCAACCGTTTCATTGGTCCTTTAGTTTTTTAAAATTCTCAGTCCCATAAATCTGGTTCTGATTTAATTATTTCCTGTCTTCTACTAATTTTGGTATTAGTTCTTCTCTTTTTAGGGCCTTGAGGTGCAATGTTATATTATTTAGTTGGTATCTATTTTTTTTAAATGTAGGAACTCACGTGGATTATGAACTCCCCCTTTTACCCCGTATACAAATTGCACGTGAATCAAACCGTGTAATATGATGTATTAAGAACTATGTAATGTTATGAACGACCAATAAAAAAAAATAAATAAAAAGAAAAGAAAGAAGAAAAAGAACTATCAGTAATCTAAGGACAGGGAAAGACAAACAAATTCTGATCAACCATGGTAGAGGAAGAACTGAAAAAAAAAAAAATAAATGTAGGAACTCAGTGTTTTCCTTTTAGAACTGCTTTCATACTCTTCCAGTGATTCTGATATGTTGTGTCTTTTTCTCATTTGTTTCTTAAAACTTTAAAATTCTCTCCTGATCACTTCTATAATCCATTCCTCATTCATCTATCTCCATGTTTGAATGATTAATCATGGTGTTGATTGATTTCTAACTTCATTCAATTATAACATGATAGAATGGAAGGAATTATCTCCATTTTCTATTTGCTTTGTGACCTAATTTAGACAAAGTTCCATGGTAATTAAAGTGAATTCAGTTGTTGATGGATGGAATATTCTATTGTTGTCTGTTAGGCACATTTAAGTTACAGTATTTTTTATTTCTGAAGACTATTTACTCTGTTTATATCTGGATGATTTAATGGTGAGATGTGTTGAAATCATTCAATATTATCTTGTGATCTCTGTGTTTCCTTATATTGAAAAGTGTTTCTCTCTCATATGTATATGTACTGTTGTTTTATCTGGTTGTGGGGTGATTCCCTTAACCAGCTTAAGTGACCTTGTCTTTTCTGATTAGTTTTGACCTAAGTCTGTTTTTGTCTGATATAATAGTAGCCACTCCTGCTTGCTTTTGGTTTCCAATTGCATGCTATATCTTTCCCCATTCTCACTATCAGTCTGTAGATGTTGCTGTCTCTAAGTCTCTATTATAAACATACAGTTGCACCTTGTTTTTTCATCCAATATGCCAACCTATGTCTTTGATTAGACAGTTTAGACCACTTACAGTGTTTTTAAAAGAGATGATTTTTATTTCCTGCCAAATTTCTAATGTTTAATTCATACTTGATTCTCTTTTAATTGACTATTTTCCTAGTGCAATTTATCCCTATGTTGGGTTTTCATTTTTTTCTGCATGGTATATTTCATTGACTATTTTGTAGTATAGGCTTAGTAGTTATGAATTGTTTTATTTTCTTCTCATCACGGAAGGTTTTTATTTCATCTTGAATTCTGGAGGATGCTTTTGTTTGACCTAGTTATCTTGGTACCCATTTTCTTTTTTTTTAATCTTATTTTTATTTGTTTATTTTTATGTGGTGCTGGGGACTGAACCCAGGGCCTCATGCATGCAAGACAAGCTACAGCCCCAGTCCTTGGTACCCATTTTCTTACAGGGCTTCGTATATTTCATTCTAAGCCCTCCTGGATTTTAGGGTCTGGGTTGAGAAATCAGTTGAAATCCAAATTGGTTTAGCTTTAAATGTAATGTGTCATTTTTATTTTGCGGCTCTTAACATTATATCCTTACGCATTTTCTTTACAGTATGTCTTGCAGAGGAGTTTTTTGATCTTGCCTATTTGGGGTTCTATTTGTGTTCTACTGGGGGTTAATGTATCTTGTGTTTGGATTTGTAGCTCATTCTTACGATATGGAAAATTATTTTTTTATTTCATTGAAAATATTATGCATTCTTTTAGTTTGTATTTTGGTGCTGCCTTCTAACCAAGATATTCTTGATCTCTTAAGATTATCCCAGATTTCCTGAATATTCTGGTTATAGTGTCTTAACATCTTTTCTTTATTATCAAATTTTTTTCAGATTATATACTTTGTCTTTAAGGCCAAATAATTATCTTCAATGTAGTCTAATCTATTGGTGCTGCTTTCAATTGAAGTTTTAACTTGATTTATCGATTCTTTCATTTCCAGGATATCCATTTGGTTCTTTTTCAGAATCCTTCTTTAGTTACATGATCTTTTTTTCACTTTCTGTACTTTCTAAGTTCATTCATTATTACTTCTTTTAGCTCACTGAACATTTTAACTGTGAAATTTCTAAATTCACTCAATGTGTGTACCCATTATCAGTATAACTTTGAGAGAAGACACTAAACAATATTTACTAAAATCATTCAGAGTAAATTCATGTATTACTCAACCTTAGGAAAAACAACAATTTGTTGATAGTGTTCTTCACAGTTTCTCTAATCTAGGAATAAACTTGTAGTAAAGTTCATTTTCTGGCTTTCAAGGCACCTAGTGTCCTCCTAATAAATCTTCCAGCACACGCATGGCAAAGCAAATCGGGCCTCCTAAACATAAGAAGCCTAGAGAAGGATCCCAAGAATAGCGGTTTCCAGAGATAGGCCATACCAGAATCTGAACCTGTATTCTTGTGCAGTCAAAGTAACCATGGTCCAGGAACTATGCCTAAAAGTAAGGCTAAAGTCTCTGAATATAAAGAAAAATTCTTAGGTTACAATACAAACTCTAACTTAAGACATATGGTACAGGGCAGATTTTAAAAATCCTGTGTTTTACTTGGGTGCAGTTTTTTCCCAGAAGATTCTTGGAGGCTGATAATATGTCCCAAAGTTCAACCTGATAAGGGAAAGGTGTTTCTCAGGCACTAAAATGTACACTTTAAGTAGACTTTGTCATATGTACAAGGGAAACAAAATCCAGACGTGGGGTTCAGAGATGACTGGATCAGTGTAGTTACCCTGACCAGAGTCATGGAAATTTAGGAATAGGGAAACTTCAGAGACAGAACATTAAGCTGCAGAAACACAGCCTTAGTGAATGAATCATTCTTTGTACTATCTGTACTTACAGGGTTAAATATCTGAATTCTCTCTCTTGTAAGATGTGCAAAGACTATTTTCACTATAGTAGTGAATTGAGATTTAAGTGAATGGCTTACTCAGAACTTATTCTTTGTCTACTTGTTTTGAACCCAGGACCTTGTGCATGCCAGGTAAGCATTATACCAACTGAACTATATCCCCAGCCCCTGTTTACTTGTTTTTATTTTTGGCAAGTGGCCATAAGAGAGCTATACATGTCTCAAATCAGTCATAGTTAAATTTTTGTATGGAATAAGAAATTAAAGCCCTGTAATGTAGTAAAAACAAGGTACTATAGATAGGTGTTAAGAAAATCCTCTGATATATACAATAAGAGTGACTCAGTCTCCTCAAAAGCTAGAAGACATGCAGATGGATTTGGGTATATGGCCAGTTTTGTACAGAGGTTTTAATATATAAGACTTGCAGTGTAACAATCTGAATGCTGGCTTACCATTTATTGGTCTACCAATGGGCTTAGTTATTTTTACCTGAAACTTGGTGTCTTTATTTAAAAATGCTTATCATGAAATAAAATCATTTTAAAAAAACAGCAATTACTGTTTCTATTAATAAAATGCATATATCATGCCATCCCCAAGGACAGAAAACAATATTTTTTTCATGAAGTTTTATACATTACAATATTCTCTTGTGGATATATTTCCTACAGCAGAGGACATTTTTCTTTCAGCTCATTTATTTATCTCAGGCATACTATCTTCTTGTCAGTCTTTTTAGAACATTTGAACATCTTTCTTGACTTCTTCTTTAGTTATTATTAAACAAAGTTCTCCATGCGATTATGAATAATCTTACTCTTATTCATATTAACTAATGTCAGCATTCTATTTGAACCATAATGATAACTTTTCTATTTACCTTTTGGCACTGGGGATTGAATACAGGGATGCTTTACCACAAAGTTTGTTTTTTTTTTTTTTTTTGAACAGGGTCTTATTAAGTTCCTTAGGCTAGTCTTGTACTTGTGCCTCAGCCTCCTGATTTGCTGGGATTACAAGCATGTGTCATTGCATCTAGCATAATGATAAATTTTGGTACAAAAATGAATAAATAGCAAGGGTTAAACAAGAGGAGGCAGCCTATGATAAATAAATGAAATCATGATGTTAGGTGAATGGATGTACTTTGGAGAGGTTCATATAACCTTTATTGTCTAAAAATTGAAAGGGGCAAATGCACAAGTGCATTGATAATTCATTGTTATTTGCTAGTCACGAATCTATCAAAAATGGAGGGGTATTATCACTTATCAAACGCATAATACAAACTTCACTAATACTAATATAATACATAGTACTGTACTGTCAATTCCATCCTAGAAATTTGGCCTGTGTATGAAAATGTAGTAATTTATGAATATCAAGAACAATTACATAATAAAATAATAAATCTCCATTCCACATATTTGTTGGGGGTATATATTAAAATATACTATACTTTTAGGAGACTTTATGTATGTCCAAATTGACCAGTATGACTTTCTGTATGTTTAAAATCATTAGGAGCCATCTAAAATGTGCTAAAATACCCATGTGGCTATATAGGCTGGTAATGATATAATGTTGCTTATGTTTTTGATAAACACAATTAATGGAATTAAACCAAATGGGTGAAGGATCTCTACAACAAAAACTGTAAAAATACTGGTGAAAGAAGTCAAAGAGGACACATACACATACACAAATCTCCCATGTTCATGGACCTAACAATCTTTATTGTTTAGAATGTTCATACAATCCAAAGTCATCTAGACTCAATGTAATCCCTATCAAAATACCAAAAGCATGTTTCACAGAACTATAAAAATGGAATCCTGAAATTTGTATAGAGCCACTAAAAATCCAAAAGACTGATTTCTATTGGAAGCAACTCAAAATTAAAGCTGTCCTTCAACCTGAAACTTCCAGACTCAAACTCTTGGCTATTCACCCACGTTTCTGTCTTGTTATCATGAAATAATGATTCAAGATACTTCCTTCAAGTTCTTTTCCCATACATATTGACAAATACAGTTTGTGTGTGTGTGTGTGTGTGTGTGTGTGTGTGTGCGTGCGCAAATAAGATTAGGTTCATACTCTAGTCGTTTTATACTTGCTTTCATTTATAAAAATTTGTCATGAATACAAAGAATTTATAAAATATCTACATATGTTAAAGAATAGTAATAAGATAATCAACAATTCATTTAGTAACCAGGTAAGAACTCTTGTAAACAGGTTTTAGGAGTTCTTTGTGGACTATTTTCTGATTGTATCTCTTTCCTTGGTCCCAGAGATAATTACTATCCTGAATTTTATGTAATTTATGATTTGTTTTTCTGAATGGTGATACTACCAATAGGTATATTTTGAAAATGTGTATTTCTTTGTTGTGCCTGGTTTTGAATTTATTGCAATGGAATATTGTGTACTTTACTTTATGACTTCATTCCTAAATTATGTTTTTCTGATTCATACATTTTAGACATATCTCAATAGCAGTGAAAAAGAAATTAAAAAACATTTTTTAAAAAATTATCTGCTAATCAGGTTGATAAGTGTTACTTCATTATAGTCTTAATTTGCATTATGTTTACTAATGAATAATTTGTGCTCCATTTTCATGTATTTATTGACCATTTGACTAAGTGCTTTTAGAAAGTGTCTGTTCTTTACTATTTTCCAATTGGACTGTTTGTCTATTTCTCACTGGTTCACAGTAACAACTAGGTATAATGTGGATCAGGAATGTCTGCAATATATAAAATGATCCACATTAAATGGGTAAAAAAGAAAAATTAATTGTAGTAATATATTTTATTGAATATAATGTCTCAAATATTTTCACTTCAACATGTATTCAGTAGAAACATTATTAAGGAAACTTGACTTTTTTTCATACTATGTCAAATCTGGTGTATATTTTACATTGAAGCACATCTCAATTGGGAAAAGTCTCACTGCAAATGCTCAAAGCCACATATTTTATGGGTCTACACTTTTGGCAGTGCAACTCTAAATCCTAAGGTTTTGCCAGGTATATATATTGCAAATGCCTTCTTTGGTGAGGATTTCTGTCTTCACTTTGTTTATGGTATCTTTTCATGAACCAAGATTCTGAACAGTAAATAATCAAGTATGTCTATATTTTTCTTTATGGCATTTTCCATTCCTGGTTTCAAAAAATCCTTCATCTTTCCTATGTCATAAAGATACACATGTGTGTATCACATGTGTGTACCATATTATCTATTAAAAGTTGTTCATAATTTGTAAGTAATACAATCATAGTGGAAAATCCAATGGAAAAACAAGTTTCTTCCAGATTGTTACACTGGCAATGCCTGACCAATGCCCAGCAAACTTTTTTTTCCATGAAAAATTTCCCATCATTCTTGAAGTTTGAGTATTCTCCCTGTTGTAGATGTTTGAATACAGTAAATTTTGTATTATTTCATTTTGAGATTCAGTGATTTTTTTGAGAAACCGACAGACTTTTACACTTTCATTATTTGAAATATTATTTCATTGTGCACAATTATAAGTTGATGTGCATTTCCTTCAGCACAGTGAGGATAGAATTTAATTCTTTTTTGAAGAAATAAGGTGTCAGTCTAATTGCTCTTTCTTTGAAGATCATATCTTTTCCCACCCCAATGAGCTGTTTTTAAGATTTCCTCCCTTTTTATTGTTTAGCAGTGTCACTCTAATGTGTGTAGAGTGGATATCACCTAACTTATACAATTGGGGTGCTTTGGGCTTCTTAATGTCACGGATTAAAAAGTTTTCACATGTTCAGATATTGCCTCTTCTTCATCCGTCCCATTTTCTCCTTCTTGAATTTTGATTCGAAGTACACCAAATGGCTTTATCCTATCCTCTCTTCTATCCTGATTTCTTTCTTTCTCTATGTCTGTTAATTTTGTACAGGATAAAATTTTCATCTTTTTTCCAGTTTATTAATCCTATGGCATCAAATCTACTGATAATTCTATATAATAGTTTTCAACTTAATTCATTATATAATTCTTTTCTAGACTTTTAATAATTTATAATTATAAATCTCCTTAGTCTCTACTTAATGCTTCTAAAACTTGAAAAAAATTAAAACATCTTAATCATCATGATTTTATTAACTTCAATATTTGTAATTTTTTTTCAGGCCCAGTACTTCTGCTTTGTATTTCACAGATTTCTACTCATGGTCCCTAGTTCCCTTCTATATTTTGTGATTTGCACTGTGGTCTGAACATTTTCTGTAGAATTTTGTCTGTGGAATGATTTGTAGCATGGACAGAGGTTGAAATTTCCAGAGAGTTTTCATTTACTGTTGCTAGACACCAGGAGGGTGCTCAGAAGCAGAACCATGTTAGCATAAATTTTAGTGGAAAGATTTTGACACACAGGTTGAGACCCATGTAAGTGCTGACTTCTGGTTTTATATTTTTGGGCTAGGGAAATTTCTCCTCATCCATGCCAAGGATGAGAAAGAAAAATTTCCTTGTTCCTTTATGCATGGGGGCATTTTTCTTTTTTAAAGCTTTTTATTACCATAAAACTAATCTTTTGAAAATATACAATCCAGTGAGTATTCACATAGTTTTGTAACTATGTTCAATATCTAATTTTAAAACATTTTCATTACATAAAAAATAAACTCCAGCTCCATTAGCATCACTCTCCAATTGCTTCTCTCTCCCCCTTTTTATGGACATTAATATAAATAAAATCATACAGTAAATGACTTTTTGTAACTGGATTCTTGGCTTAAAAATATTTTAAAAGTTATGTTTGGCAGTGTTTATGTTTTATTCATCCACACAATGCAGGGTGCAGTCTCTGACATTCTAATTTTAACTTGAATATGACTATGTAACTAAATTTGGGCCAATGGGATTCAAACAGAAAGAAGGTATAAGACTTCTTGGTCATTTCCTTTGCTTTCCCCCCATTCCCATGGGCTGGCATCCTATGGGTTGGCACAAGGTCTAAGTAAGTTCCTTGAAACTAGGTGGGAAGTATAAAATCCTATGGACTTCTGGAAATAAAGAGAAAACCTCAGTCCCTGATAACCTAATGGTAGATGACACTAAATCCCTGGAATATTACACAACTGAGATAGAGTTTACATGTAAATTTGTCTGTTTGGGATGGTCCTTTGGCTTCAGTGGTTTAATCTGTTAATTAATACAATAAGAATATAGCAGCATCATGGGGCTAGGACTGTAGCTCAGTGGTGGAGCACCTGCCCCTCTTATATGGGGCACTGGGTTCAATGCTCAGCACAACATAAAAATAGATAGACAGATAGATAGATAAATAAATAAATAAAATAAAATTATTGTGTCCAAACTACAACTAAAAAAATATCGTATAAAATAAAAAAAATGTAGTGCATCAATTTTACCATTTGCCTGCTGGATAGTTTCCAACCTTTTTTTTTAAATAACAATAATTCTGCCATGAACATATGCATATTTGACTTCCTCTAGGTTGCTTCCTTATGGCATATTTCTAGAAATGGAGCTGCTTCTTATAGCACAGCCTCTTGAAACATTGCCAGATTTCCAGTTAGGAAGATGATTTGTTTTATTTTTGACATCACTGTACAGAGTGCTTTTTGCTCATTTTTAAAAGCTTTAAACATAACCTAAAAGGTGCTATTTGAAAACTTGCCTAGGGTAAATAATAGTAGGTAATGGACAGTGAAAACTGTTCATTTTATTATTTGCATAAATTCAGATGTTATGAAAGTAGCACATCTCTGAGTGATTTAAAGTGAGCATACAAGTATCCCTAAGCCTGTCAACTGGGAAATAATGGTAAAAATTGCATTATGTTTACAATATAATTATCTTTAAGTATGATATAAAATGCTAACATTTTTAGCATACATTGAATTTATTTTGAATTTCTGTCTTGCATTTCCTGAGCTATAATTATAATGTTATTTTCCTGTTTCAACTCAATAATTTTCTCATTTATATTGTAGTTCTCTAGCACAATATGGTCTCTAGCAATATGGGAACAATATTTAAGTGATGATTTAACACAAAATGAGAAGCTAATCTAATAACCCATCTCTTCTAAAGTAGCTAAATATTTCAGTCAGTTTCACATAGATTATGAAGACAACTGCATCTCTTTTGTTGTCTCATGCTGGTAACTTTTACTCTGTGAAAATGATAACTATAAAGCAGATAACCTAATTGTATTCTAAGATGAAAATACACAAACATATACTGAAAATTAATTATAGTTCAACTCATATATTCCATCCATGAAATATAAAAGCTATTGCTTTCATTAAAAATAACTTCTAACATGATTTTTATTCAGGGTTGTGGGATTTGGTCTTCAACATGCCCCCAGTGGCCCTACTTCCTGAAATGTCCTTGTGAAGCACCCACTAGTCTGTGCAACCTAAAGGATATTGTGGAATGATGACTTCTGATATGAGTTAACAAAAGGCATTGTGGCTTCTGTATTTCTTTCTCTTGGATCACTAGCTCTGGGAGAAGAAGCCTTCTGCCAGGTTATGAGGGCACTCAAGCAGCAACTCCAGGAGAATTCCCCATGAAGATAAAGCAAGGCCTGTTTGACTACAATCTACATTAATCTGCCAGGCACATGAATGAGCCACCTTGGAAGTGGATCCTCTAGCTCCTGTTAAGCCTTCAGAGGCCTGCAATTGCCATGAGACTAACTGCACCAGAACCTATCAACTCAGCCATTCCCACCCAGAAAAACTGAGACAATAAAATGTTTACTGTTTGAAATTTCTAATTTTTTGTTACATTGCATGGATTACTAATACGAGGAATCTGAAATATTAAATGAAGATCAGTTAGACTAAATAAAAAACTGAATGCCAAAGGAGACACCTCAATTCTTACCAAATTAAAATCTAGAACCCCAAGTAACTTCATCTAAACATAATGACAACACATTATGCATCAGAGAGCCCTTTAACTTCTAACCCACTGAATAACTGCTTCCCTCCTGGGAAGTCTTCTATTCCCACCTACTTCTGTTGGCCTCCTTGCACAGAAATGTGCAGACACTGCCCAGAAAGACCCTGGCTGGTGCTCTGGCTCAGGATGGACTCACAGAACATCACCTCTGGTCCCAGTTTTTCTCCTGAACTTTCAGGACATTTCTCATGGCACCTTAGCATAAATAAAAACCTCATATTTCTTTAATACTAAATGAAACTCAAAATACATCATAAGTTGTCCTAAAATAAATCAGTGTAATGAACAAAGGTGCTGCTTGTTTTCAAACTATATGCAAGTCCATAATCTTTGTCCCATCCCATCACTTTGGGTAAGGTAGAACCTCCTTGAGAATCACTATTCTGTTTTTTAATTTTAACATTAGTAACCTCACTGTACAATTTTACAGGGACCCACCAGAGGAATCTCCAAAATTATAGTAAAAATGTTTCATTTCTATTAGAACTGGCAGAGTAAACTATATAAAGGAAAAAAAGTATAAGGGCTTAAAAAGAAAACAAAACTGAGGTTTAAATAATAGCTGGGTCAAAAAGATTGGACAAATGTCAGTGGTAAAAGCAACTAAAAGCAACTGAAAAAATGGAAAATGCATGTCAGTGAGATACAGCAATGGGGTGCTTTCAAAATTTGGGCCTGTCATACAAGAATGTGTACTGAGACAAAGCAGGGTAGGTGGAATCATGATTTCACACACCTCAGGAAGAATCGTGTTGGGACTTACAGCTCATCCGTGCAGAGAGAATCAAATTTATAATGGGAAAATTTGCAACCTGTCAGAATTCTTTGAAGTAAGAATTGCTCCCTATCTTTAGTGGAACAACTGATATGTACAGACAACATTGGTGCCCACCTTTGTCTACAGTTTCATGATAAATATTCCTTGCTGAGAAAATGTACACACGACATTTATTGTGATTTAGTTGGATCCATCCCAATCTTCTGGGTACATGAAAAAAAAAAAAAAAAGCAACTCCACAACTGCCACTGAGCTTCCCACACGGCTAATACATCTTTAAATCTTTGGTAGTTTTGCAAAAAAGTAATTGGTTCCAACATGCTCTGCATGAAAACTATAAACAGAAGACAACTTGTGGCTAAAATCTATTCTGAGAGTGATACAAACAGGAATGCAACTTATGCTGTATAAGAACTGGCAGGGCTATTTCCAAGGTGACCTGAAAGAACTGAGGCTTCTGTAGTAGCAAATTCAAAAACAATACACAAAATGCACAGCCATAAAGAAAATAGAGATGTGCTCTAGAGATGATGAGGACCTGCTTAAGAGGGGCTGGTCTCATGACCTAATCAAGGATAGGATAAAAAATGGGGAAGTTTTCCATTTTAAGATTATGTAAAAAGTCAAGTAGCTAAATAAAAAGGCTGGGGCAGTAGCTCAGTGGTAAAGCGCATGCCCAGAATGTGTGAGGCCCAGGGTTAGATTCCCAGCAGTGAAAAAAGGAAGGAAAAGATTATAACACCAGGAAAGTTCAATTAGTGTTTGCAGAAAGATGACTGAATTGGTAGTAAACAGACTTTACTTTTCTTGTTCTAGACTTGTCACTAATAAGTTTTATGAGTTTTTATCATATCACTTCAACTGTCTAGAATTCAGTTCCTCATGTCTAAAACAACAAAGGCTGAACTAGAATCCAGAATTCATGAGTTCATGATTTTTTGTGTAAAATTAGATCACTTGAAAGACCAAGAAAACTAAGTTGAGAAAAATTCTTAGGTTGCTTGGAGATTCCTTAAGAAAGCAAGCCCTAATCAACTTGTAATGTCTGCCAAGGCAAGACACAGTGTTATAGGGGAGGAATGGTCAGATTTGTGCATATTTGCTATGTGCATATTTGGACTCAGTCACCTTCAAGGACTTATAACTATAATATTCTATAATTTATATACTGAACACAAATAACCCAAAACAAATCAACAATCTCAATAAAACTATATGTTTTTTTTAAAAAGCAAAGAGCTTGATAAAGAGCAGAAGGGAAAATTGTTTTTAAAGGCTATTAACTTGAAGAGGTAAAAATGACTATTTAAAGCAATTGATGTTCAATTTTTTACAAAAAAAAAAAATTAGAAAAAAGTAAACTCACAGGTAGAGGTTCTAGGTTGGAAAGATAAAAGTCCAAAATCAGGATTAGAGTTTTATAGCTGTGAGATATTAATTGTCACAGATAAAATACCACTAACTTTATGAAATCTCCTTGCACGTCGCCTTCCAAATCATTACAAAATTCCAAATTACTAGAGCAGAATTTTAAAAATTATATGCTTTGCAACTTAAATTTGAACATAAAATCTGTAATAAGAAATAGAGCTGGCAACTGACTGGCATTTTTTTAATCAGTAGAATTGCCACTATTGGGGAGATCATCAACCTGTTCTCAATTGGTATCAATTAACACAAGCTTAATTAAAAAGGTACATCAATCTGACAACAAAGTAGAAATGATTTAAAGTAATTTTAGTCTAGAAGACATTCACACACTCATAAAACATATCTAAAGTACCTTTGGATGATACTGTAAAATGATGTAAATATATGGAAGCCTTAGAAAATAATAAATTCAAATGCATTTCCTCCTATGATGTTCAGGACTAAGTAACTGGCCATTTCTGAACTGTCTTTTTAAGGGCATAGTTAAATCTATTATCAAGAGAACACATTCATGACAAGTCTTAGTACCATTGACATTTCAAGGTAATAAACCTGCTTAAGTCTACATGCTGAGTTTTGAGCTTTACTTGAATTCTGAGAAGAATAAAGTAAAATTTCTGTTTACAAAAATAAGCAAGTTCTTGGGAACTCAGACCATGCTAATTACACTTTCTCCCCAGTATAAACAATACCATCAAACACTATGTTTAATGGAATGAATAAAAATATTAATCATTTTAAGTCTTAATTATATTTGGTCCTAGGATGTATCTTTAAGCATCTAATGAGAAGAGTTTTTTTTCTTACTTCTGAGCTAATCTTTTATAATTCTGAGTATGAGTTTACTTTTGGATCTACTAAATACATATGTTGTTTAGGAATTTCTGGATTTAAGGATAGAGTAAATTATTCTGCAATATTTCTAGCTTTAAAGTAGGTTGCTATACTGAAAATAAAAAATGAAGTAATCATTGAACCAGGCATCCTTCTAAGTGCTACAACAGGGAACAATGCAGAAGTCTCCATTTGCAGAGGTTATACTCTGGTATTTGGAGATGGCCAGTGAATAAGCAAACAAGTAATTTCAGATAGTGAAAATTATCATGACGAAAAGCTGGAGTGATACGCCAGAAAAAACCTGGTGGTGTAGAGCATTGAATTAGCAGGTTAGGAAAGCAGGGCCAGCTCCTGGGCTTGGAACCCACATGAGAGCACAGGTTCTCACACCTAGAAGAGCCTACCTGTTTAGTACCCTGCTTTCATTGTCTTAACATTCTTAATGATTTAAATATGGGGCTCTGTGTTTTCACAGTTTGCACAGAGCCCCACCTATCAGGTCCACATGTACATGTCCTGTGCACAAGTTAGATCTGAGGAGGAAGGAGGAACAAGACCTCTGTGAAGATGGCGGAAGGGCATTCTGTGAGAGGGAACACCAAATGCAGCATAACAACATGACAAGGATAATATGGTGCATGGGCTTTTATTTGATTGTATTTATCAACTGCAACTTAAGGGATATTTACTAAAGGCACGTTCTCAATTGTGATAAAATCTAATCCAAGGTGCTAAATAAGTGAAATTTGACTGTATTTAAAAGACATAACTTCTTCAAGCAAGCTTCCTTATAGTGAAATGGACTAAGAAAAGGATCTTAAGGTACTGTAGATAGTATACACAAAGTTAATATCTCAAATTTGAGATTTCTCCAAAATGCTTAAATTATTTATAGTACAGGAAACATATTAGTTACTACAAATGTTTTCATACAATAACACAATCCAGATAACTAAAAATAATTTCAGAAGTTGAAGCTACAAACCATCCATTTGTCAAGGGGTAAATAAACGAACAATGGATTGGTCGTACTACACAATACTGCTTAGTAATGAGAGACCTGAACTATTGATATATTCAACATGAATCTCCAGAGAATTATGCTGAGAAGAAAGTCAATCCCCAAAGGTTACATTCTATATATTCCATCCATTCATGGCTTTTTTAAAAAAGACTAGGATGGCTAGAAGACCTGAGAAACCTGACAACTCATTTGCTTTCAAAAGTAAACTTAAAGCTTTTTGAATTTTGCTTCGAAAACAAAAAGTTCTTCACCATGAAAATCTTCTTTGAAAGACATCGCTAAGAGAATATAAAGCCAACCCACAGACTAAATATCAGTAATATGTATATCTTTCAAAGTACAGTGTCTTTCAAAGATCAGAAGATTTTCATGTTGAAGAACTTCAATGTATTTTGAAAACAAGAGAATCTTTCCTATGGTTAATAGGGTCCACAAATGGTACTTGCTAAAAGTAGAACTATTTTGCCCTTTGAAAAGAGCTAGAAAAATATAATTTCGTATGGTATGAGTAATTCTTAGAAGTCAACTTATGGAGCATTTTAATCACTTATTGGTATAATACATGGAATACAAACTATACCCATAATTTTAATTGTGCAAATTACTGAATTTGACAATGTGTTGACCTAAGTAACCCCCACCATAAATGACATATTGGACATTTCCATAACACAAAAAGTTTCTAGTTAATACTGGATCTGGTTTTGGTCAGCAGAGGTTGGTTTTGCTTTCATAGAATTTCACAAGAAGACATCTACAGTAAAGTTACCAGGATGTTGATCATATCAGTAATTCGTTGGTTGGTAGTATCTAATTTTTTTGGCTGTATCATAATTATTCATTTACCCATTGAAGTAATATCTGGAAAGTCTTGAGTTTTGTCTATTATGAATAAAGCTTCTAATAACAGTGGTATACAAATGTTTGTTGGAAACATTTTATATCACGTGACTAAATTTTTAATAGTTGGAACTACTGGATTGTATGGGAAATATCGGATAAACTTTTTAAGAAATTTCCCAACCGTTTGTACCATCTGACATTCCCATTAGCATGGAGCTTGACAACTTCATCAGAGCTTGGTACTGTTACTCTTTCCCATTTTGTCTGATCCAGTGCATGTGCTGTGGCTTATCATTGTGATTATTATTTACATTTCTCTGATGATTCATAATTTTGAACATCTTTTTCTACCCTGGATTAGGGATTAATCCTATGGGCACTTTACCACTGGACTACATCAGTCCTTTTTATAAAAGACAGGGTCTTCCTAAATCGCACAGGCTGGCCTTTATTTGCCATCCTCCTGCATCAGTTTCCCTCAGAGCTGGGATCACAGGTGTACACTACCATGGCCAACTTGTTCACCTTCTTTCTGTATTTGCTATTTCTTTATTGTATTTTTTTCAAGTGTCTATTCAAATATTTTGGCCTGAATGTGCCTATTTATGATTAAATTTTAAGGATTCTTCATTCACAAGGTCCTTTCCTTTGTCAGAACACACACACACACACAATATATATATATATATATATATATATATATATATATATATATATATAATTAATATTTAGTTTGTGGTGTGGCTTTCTTCTCTTAACAATGTCAATCAAATAGTAGAGGATTTTAATGTTGAAGAACATCAACATATACATAATCTTTGTTCTTTTATTGTTTATGCTTTTAGTGACCTGTCTCAAAATTTTCTGCCCACCCTCAAGGCACAAATTTCCTCCAAAGTTTTCCTACACAAGTTCTATGATTTTAGTTTTTATATTCAGATATTATTTATTTTGATTTATTTTTTTGTTTAGGGTATGAGGTAAGGGTTAACTCCCTGTCCCCACCCAGTTAGAGACCCTGTTGCATTAGCACCATTTGTTGAAGAAGAGATCATCCTTTCCTTATTGAATTAACCTGGCATCTTTGTTGAAAATCAGTTGGCCATACACAAATGGATTTATATCTGGAATGTATTCTATTCCATTGATGTATAGGTGTATGCTACTAATAAGATGTTGCTGTTATTATTGTAACTTTTTAGTAAGTCTTGAAATAAAAGAAGACTTGCCTTAACTTTCTTTTTTAAAAAGATTTTGGCCACTCCAGTTGCTTTGGCTTTCCATACAAACTTTAGAAGCAGCTTGCCACTTTAAAAATTGCATGTTGAGATTTTGATTATTTGATTGAATAAATCAATATGAAGAAAGCTCATATCTTCACAATATTGAGGTTTTTAATCTGGGATCACTGTATATCTTGGTTTAGCTCTTCTTACATTTCATCAGCATTATTTAGTAGTTTTCAGTGTAGCAATCTTGATATTTCTTGCTAAAATTATCTATAAAATATTTCACTTGTCAATTGTAATAGAAATAAAATATATTTTTGTACAATGATCTTTTTTTGAGCCTTGTTACATTCACTTAATTGAACTAGTAGGTTTTTTGTAAATATAATGTCAGTTGAAAAGATGGGCTCTTCCTTTCTAAACTATATGCCTTTTATATATATAAAAGAATTTAAAAGAGGACTTTGATGAAATGGACGAAAGCTCTGATAACAAAATTTCCAAACCTGGAGCAGAAAGTGATGGGAAAGCTAAATCATCAGATCTCTTTCAAACCCCAAATAGGTAATTAAAAATCTCACACTGGCTAGGATCCTCAGTAAAATATTTCTTATATGTATTGAATGGACATTTTTACCTGGTCCCTAATCTTGGAAAATAGTATTTATTAAGAATATAGCCAGCTATTGACTTTTTATAGGTGTTCTTTATCAGATTAAGGAATCTTCCTCCATCTAGCCTTCTGAAAGTTTTTTTTTTTCATGAATGGATGTTGAATTTCATAAAAAGGCATCTACTATGATGACCACATGTTTTTTCTTTTATTCTATTAATATGATAAATTACATCTATTAAATGATGCACTGCTTTATATTGCTGACTTCAATTTAAGTATTTATGTGCCCCATATCAAGAGACATACTGAGATGTTTGTTAATCTACAGTTTTCCCTTCTTGTACTTTTTCTAAAAGTTTGATAAGATAAAACCACTGTTACAAAATGAGTTGGGGAGTCCTCCTTCCCCACTCTACTTTTTTTCTAAAGGAGTTTATATAGAATTGATATTATTTCCTTCCTTAACCTTCTGTAATAATTCACAAATGAAGCCGTCTAGGTCTGGAGATTTTTTTTCTGGTGAGATTTTTAATTACCTATTTGGGGTTTGAAAGAGAGCTGATGATTTAGCTTTCCCATCACTTTCTGCTCCAGGTTTGAAAATTTTGTTATCAGAGCTTTCATCCATTTCATTAAAGTCCTCTTTTTAAATTCTAATAGTGAAGATTTGAATCTTCTTTCTCCCTTGATAAATCCAGCTCTAATATAATCTACTTTATTATTTTCTTCAACAAATAGCTTTTAATTTCATTTTGATTTTTATTTATTGCTTTTCTATTTTTATTTTGTTGATTTCTACAGTATTATTTCCTTCTTTCTACTTACTTTGGGTTTATTTCTTTATTTTCCAGCACTGTATGAGTTGTATGTCAAAACTTTTGATGCTGTAATTTCATTTTTATTTTCTTTAAAATGTTTCCTATTTATCTGTGTTTTCTTCTTTGTAACAAATGTGTTTATTAATATCTCAATATTTGGACATGTTTTGTGAAACTTTAAAATACAGATTCCCAGTAAGCTCTGTTATTAAAGAAATATATATTTAAAATTTTTATGTTGTTTGAATCGGCCACTTACTATTATAGTAATAAACTATTCCCCCTTATCTCTGATGACATTCCTTATTCTAAAGTTTTGTCTAATATTAGAAAAAAATGTTCACATTAGTGTTTGTAAGAAATGTTTGTTCATACAAATAAAGATGAGATCATTGTTTAAACCATATATATCTATATGTTTAATTTTTTTTCTAGATAGAAAATGGCTGCATGGTGTTTTTTTAAAATCCACTTGAACACTCTCTACCTCTTTTTTTTAGTTTCTATGTCATTTATATTTAATGTAATTTATTAAAAAGGTTGGCTTAAATTTTCCATTTATTTCTTTTGTATTTATCTCTTTTGACTTTTGATGCTTATCTCAGTCCATATGCGAGGCTAGTACAGAATATTATGGATCAGGTAGCTGCTAACAGTACAGAAATTTCTCAGGGTTCTAGATCCTGAGAAGTCCAAGGTCAAGACATCAGATTTGGAACCTGATAAGGGCTCCATTTCTAGTTCATGAACTTTTCATAGTATAAAGTTATTACTTTCTTTAATTGTCCCATTCATGAAGAACCCTTGATAACCTGCTAATCATCTCCTAAGGGTCCCACCTCCAAATACTCTAACATTGAGGATAAGTTTTAGTTTATGAATTTTGGGGAACAGAATATGAACATTCATTCTAAAGCATTACTCCTTTTCTCCTTTTTGAATATTTGTTTTGGATTAATTGCATTTTTTCCCTTAGATTGTACTCCTTCCTGCTTCTTTCTTTCTTATATATTTTTAAAAAATCTGTCATTGGTCTAGGTCAGTATTTGTTTTGACACATTAAATTTTCTTTTATTGTAAGTAATCTCAAATATATTAAAAAGTACAGAGAACAGTATAATTAACCTGAATGTATCCATAACAAAGTTTCAATATAATACAGATCCAATCTTGCTTCATCTAAATACCCACTCATACCACCTCTCCTGGATTGCTTTGAGGGAAATCTCAGGTTTCATATTATTTCATCCGTAATGATTTTAGAATGCATTTAAAATTACAAAACGTTTCTAATAGTATCAGACGATTATTGTTCAGATTGTTTTTTCAAGCTGATTTTCAGTTTGTATGGATCAAGATTAAAATTACAATCCATTCTTTGCCAACATTTTCATCTGAGTACTAGGGGAGGAAGGTACTTCAGGAAGATTTAAAAATTCTGCCACTATCATCTCCAGTTTCCAATATGGCATGCATTTGATTTAAAATTTAAAACAGTAATTTTAAAGATGAAATTGGAATATTAATAAGATTACTGTACACTACAAAAGCATTTTTAAATTGCAATTTCCATTTTATATTGAAAAATGTCATGCTTAGAAACTGTTTCAAGCCTACACAGCCACAACTTGGATTGGTTCATACTTGGAAAGTTTCAATTTTGGATGATTTCCAGTAGGAAGGATTTCCTATTATTTTATCTATATCATATTGCCAAATTCTATAAAGCCATAATCCCATTTTCCAAGAGGAAGAAAACTACTCATGAATAGTTCTTTAAGTTTTATCTTTATTCTATTTGTGTGTGTGTGTGTGTATGTGTGTGTGGAGGGGGGGGAGGGGGGAGGGGGGAGGGGGGAGGGGGGAGGGGGGAGGGAGGGAGGGAGAGGGAGAGGGAGAGGGAGAAAGGGGAGGGGAGTAAAATTAACTTAAAATGTGAAATCCAGGGCCAGGATGACAAAACATTAATCAACCATTCTGATGCCTATTTGTACTGCTGGAGTTTTCATGGAACTGCTTTACCTTTCAAGGAAATGAACTATAGTTGTAGGTAATAAATGTAACAGTTTATGAGACATAAGTTCACTGAATATACTTACAGACTTAATCATAATTTCCTTGTTGTACTTTGTAAAACCTGAAGTTTTTTTTTTAACTAGAGATTAAAGTGAAAATACCCATTCCCTTAAGAAGATCTTAAGAGGGCTTTAGCTGATTTTCATTGTATCAGACAACATACCAGCTTATGAAAGAAATAAATTCTGCCAGGTGCACTGGTGCATACCTCTAATTTTAGCAGCTTGGGAGGCTAAGGCAGGAGGATTGCAAATTTGGGACCAGTTTCAGCAATTTAGCAAGGCCCTAAGCAACTAACTTAATTTGATCCTGTCTCAAAATAAAAAACAAAAAGGGATAGGGATGTGACTCAGTGGTAAAGTGCCCTTTAGTTCAATCTTCCTCCCAGAAGAAATAAAATTCTGATAATACTAAGTACTATAATAATTTTATAAGATTTAAGGAAAATAAATAGATGACAGTTGTTACAAAGCTAAATATACTTTACATGAAAGTTGAACTCTTATTCTAAAATACTTGTGTTTAGGAAGGAAATTTTAATTTGCCAGTAAGATATGCAATTCTAGTCAGTTTATCCGGTTAGTTAAGGCAAAAAGATTTAATGGATTGTGGAACTTGGATCTATAAAGAAGCCCTTTAAAAATCTACTATATAAATCATTTTCTGGTACTTTTCACTCAACTATCTCAATCATCTCTTATGGAAATCAGGATTTAGTTTTATTAATTTCTTTCATTCTAAAGATGAAAAAAAGTAAGGGATTAGAGAGAGAGAAAACACGACCTGAGGCCAACTCTAGTTAGCTGTTGAATACAGACATGAAATCTGTTGGCTCCAGGGGGTACCCTCTTTCTGTTAGGCTAGAGCTAAGCTGCCCATTGATTTTGGACTTCCTGAACCTTACATACTCAAACATGAGTCAGAAATAGAAAAAGAGGAATCAGAAGAAGACAGAGGATACTGCTGTACTGAGTACAACAATGAAGGTCTGGGTCCTTATTGTTAACTAATGTCATTTCCAGTATAAATTGTTCAAAAAAAACTCTGGCCCTCACATGACACAAAAACATCAGGAAGGCCAAAAGTAAAAGATTATTTGTAGAAAAAAACTAGAGGACTGGTACGCTGGAGCATTCTTTCATTTTCCCTAATTACTACTCTTTCAGTAATATTCTCATGTACTGAGAGACTTGTACATGCCACACACAATGCCAGCAGAGACTGACACTATCCCCACTTTCTCTTTAGAAGTTTTTAGTTTGGGCAGGGTTAGAGGCAAACAGGTAAACAAATAACCATAACATAACATCGGAAAATAATTATTTAGTTACATACAACGGACTAGGGAGCAGTTCTACTTAAGGGCAGGAGGGAAAGGAAAGGGTATTCTGGAGGAATAGTTGAAATGTATCTATGTATACTAGCTACAGTAAAATAATTCTTAAGTTTTCAGTCTGGGAAACACAACTAATTTCTATTTTAGTTAAGTTTTAACATAGTACAACATTCTGTAAAAGAGAGCCAACTGTAAAATAAATGTAGGCAATATCCAAAAAAAAAGTGGATAAGTAAATTAATTAATTTATTAATGTTTTAGAGGCAGTGATGCTATGATGCCATTGATTTCTGAAATATTGCCCCTTCTGTTCTGAACATTCTTTTTCTCCAACAAATTTCACCAATCTTACTCAATTAGCTATTCTACAGACTTACAATGTTCACAAAATCCTAATAGTAACATTTAAATCCATGGGGCATATTATATTCTTGGACTGACAGGGAATTGTCACACTAGAATTTTCCTACTCCTTTTTAATTTTTGTGACCTGGGGGTTTGTGTATGGATTTTGTCCATTGTGATTATCACAGTTCTCAAATTAGCACATATATTGATATCCTACTGAATAAAATAGCACATCTTTTAGAAATGATATTTTACTTTTCTCAATGAAGAATAAGAGTTGTTGGGATGGGCTGTCCAGAAAAATCAAGGATGCATAATAAAAACATTATAATATTGCTATAGTTTGGATTTAGACTATCCTCCAAAAGTCCATGTGTTAAAGACTTAATTCTGAGATGTCACTGTTGGGTGGTGGCAGAACTATAGGGTCTCATTTGAGGTCCTCAGGTCATCGAGGATGTGCCCTTGAAGGGGATTGTGCGACTGAAGCCCCTCCCTCTTTCTCTTTCACTCCTTAGCCAAGAGAAAAGTGATTTTGGTGTACTACACATTGTGTTCATGATATGCTGCCACAGGCCCAAAATAAATGATCCTGGTCTAAAAATTCTAAACTGTGAGCCAAAATAAACCTTTTCTCATAGGGGTGGAAAGCTGACTAAATCAAAGATTAACATGGATATGTTTTAAAGTATAAAGGAAAATTTAGATAAAATTTATAAATAAAGCACTAGATTAGAAGACAAATGTATAAACATCCACTTTGATAGATCTCTTTGGGCTATTCTGCCAGAAACTCAAATATCTGTCTTCATTCTAGTTAGTAACTGGAAATACAGTGGTGAAAAGCAATGCTTTAACTGAATCCAGAATTCTAAAAATTACCACTGTAAGAGTATGGAAGACTTTAATAAGAATCCATAGAAGGCCAGGCAATGTGGTGCATGCCTATAATCCCAGTTATTCTGTAAGCTGAGGCAGGAGGATCGAAAGTTGGAAACCCACCTTAGCAACTTTGTGAGACCCTATCTCAAAGATGAAAAGTAAAAGGGCTTGTGAGGTAGTTCATTTTGTAAATAGAGCCCCTGAGTTCATACCCTACTATTTCAAGGAAAAAAAAATTTCATAGAGGATTAGATACTTTGAACTTGTTTTATATGGAATACTTCAGATATGCTTTACCACTGCCTTTTATCTCTAGCAAATAATGGTTGACTGTAGCCCTGTTTCAATTTAGGATAGGCTGTGCCAGCCTAGTGGTGGATCATCTGCTTTACAGGTGTGGGCTGTCAGTAACTGCACTACATCAGTTCCTCATTTAGTACAGAAAACAAGCCTTGTCTGAAATGCAACAGTTAGTTGCACTACAGGATAAGAAACATTTATAGAAAGCAGTTGAGAAAAGCAACTTAAGACTGCTAAGGGCTTTAGTGAAACAAAAATTTAGAACTTTTCATCTGTACTCATAAAAGGTTATTTATACACAGTAGATCATAAAGCATAACTATCTCTTTTTTCAGTTTTTTTCAATTTTGCTTTTATTTATTTTTATTTGGAGCCCGAGGTATGTTTATTTGGTGATGAAGAGTACAGAATTCCCTCATGAATTAGTTGTAGAGGTTTTCTTCTTTTTAAAATTAATATTTTTATTTATATGTGACAGCAGAATGCATTATAATTCTTACAATATCTCTGGTTGAATACACATTATATTCACACCAATTTGTGTCTTCATATATGTACTTTGGATAAGGATGTTCATCACATTCCACCATCATTTCTAACCTCATGCCTCCTCCCTTCCCCTCCCACCCCTCTGCCCTATCTAGAGTTTGTCTATTCCTCCCATGCTCCCTCTCCCTACCCCACTATGAATCAGCCTCCTTTTATCAGAGAAGACATTCAGCACTTGGTTATTTGGAATTGGCTAACTTCACTTAGTATTATCTTCTCTAATGCCATCCGTTTACCTGTAAATACCATGATTTTATTCTCTTTTATTGCTGGGTAATATTACAATATGTATATATGTCACATTTTTTAAATCCATTCATATATTGAAGGGCATCTAGGTTGGATCCATAGTTTAGCTATTGTGAATTGTGCTGCTTTACACATTGATGTGCTGTGTCCCTGAAAGATTCTGTTTTTAAGTCCTTTGGGTATAGACTGAGGTGAGGGATAGCTGGGTCAAATGGTGGGTAAGCATAACTATCTCATCTTCAGCTTTTTATGTATTTCAAAAGCATATTTAAAAACTATGCATATACCAACTACTAGATCTGTTAGAAAAACCTATTCAAAGCTGTCCATTAAACCAGCATTCTGTCAGTATTCCTGGGAGCAATTCAAAGAGAGCTCTTGCTCAGCAGAGAGACATCTACCACAGGTGAGAAACTCCCATAGGGAAGGCTGACCATGTTCTAAAGAGCTGCTCCCCGAACTAGCTTCCAAGATAAACATTCTTTAAACTTATCCTGGCTCCCCTGATTTTTCTTCACAGACTTCTCTAGTTTCTCCTTTTTTGTCCTTTCAAATTGGACACCTTTATGACCACATTCTAGCTCTGTGATCTCTACAAATGCTTCATTTACTTCCTGCATTTTGTGCTGCCACTAAGATGCCTGGGGCCACTTTACTGACTTAGTGACCTTGTCAGCTGTGTGATACCTTCCCTGTTGCATCTAATATATTGTGATATCCTAAAACTCTTAGTTCATGGCAGAAAGGAATAAAAAAATGAAAAATCTTAAACGTTAACTGAGCAAAAGCACTGAATGTATACAGTTTCTAAGGCCAGTTGGCTTCCTCCTTGTCATGTATTCCTCATGTTGAACGGTTGATGGTGAAACTTCAGTGAATTCACTGGAAAAATATTAAAATCAGTAAAAAAAAATTCTATATATCTTCTTAAATTTTTAGTTAAAGTTGTAGTAATAAATCATGATCAAAGTTATAGTACTAAATCAAGAAGTACGCAAAAATGTTCATTGCTACCAAGATATCAGATACAGTAGTTATCTCCACAAGGAAGAAACTGCTCTGGACAGTACATTCTTTCTTTAATGTTGCTAAAAGTAGCTTCTCAGACAATGGAAGCACACATCTCTGCTTCTAATCACTTTTGAAATTCTTCAATTTTGTCTGAGTGTGCTAGTTGACTTTCCCCATGTTTCCATAGATATACCAAGCTTTACTATCCAATCTTTGTTATAAACATAGTTTTTCATCAATGTTTGTTGAACAATTAAAGGCAGAATGAGTGTAGATAAGTTTCATACGAATGGAAACTACAGTTTGACAGGACAGATGCAGAAAACAGTTTCAGAAGTTACTGACCTATAAAATGTAGACTTAACTCTGCTATGCCACTTTTCTTCATCCCTTCTTCTAAGCAGAATTTTGATCCCCTAATTCCTAAGCCACAGATAATCTACAAGTTAAAGAGGTCTGCATAATCACGTACTTCCCAAAAGATCAGAGTTAAAGTAAACAAGATGACATTCACTGTCAATTACAATTTCAGTCTTACCCAAAAGAAAGCAAATCTGTGTACTTCTATGAACATCCCATTTTTAATGATTCGAGGAATTTAAAAGTCCCTCCTATAAAAATTTCAACATTAAGAGTTTTTTGAGGGTAGAAAGACATAATTTTATAAATATTTACAGTCCATATCCCATATATGAAATATTTTTCCCTCCAGCTAGCCACAAACATTTTTTTTCAAACTTTCCAATAATTTTAAGTTCCTAAAAGCCAGGTTGGTTTCTAGAACTCACATACTTTTCCTAACTCTTTCTTAAATGTCCTTGATTCTAAGCACGACACAAAACAAATACTTTTCTTTCTTCATGCATTTGCAAAAGGAACATTCATTTTGTTAAAATAATTTCAGTGAATGCTTGTGCAAATGTTGCTATTCTATGAGATTATAAATCTTAGGAGTGATGTCTGAGTCTTTTCAATATACTTTTAATAGCATGTAGCACAATGTCAAATTTCAATGTTATTAAATGACTCCAGAAAAAAACTACATTTCCAAGTGTAAATGCCATGCCAATGTGAACAGAATTTAAATTGTTACAAAATCCAGCCTGCCAATAATTAAACATGAGAATATAAATATTTATGTATTTGTCCATGCAGAACAGCTCTATATTCAATTTTCCCCCTTCAAGTCATATATCAAACAAGTAACAACAAAAAATATTTTTATATATCTTATGTTTTAGAAGGCACTAGGGTACATGTGCCACTTCCACAAAGTGCCACTTCCACAATGCAATTCAGTTTATCTTGCTTTATCAGCTCCAAGGAACAGATCATATAGTAAAAAAGCATTGAAATCCCAGTGGGATTTACAAATACCAAGCATAATTTCTTGATCACCATATAGGTCTATTACAGGTCAGTTATAGTTCTGTTCCACATTTTCTTCATGATCAAAGATAATGGAACACCTTTTATTTTGGGACATGGCCAACCTTACGGCAGAGGGAAAAGGACATGGCACATTTTGGTTTGAAACTCTGAGTCTTATAGTTGGCTCAGACATGACACTGACTGGTTCCACTTGCACACTAAGACTGAATGGACTGGGGAAATATAATTGTTCCCTGGAGAGTGGCAGCAGATATTCTCAAAAATAACAAAAACTTACCAAGAATAGCAGATAATTATAATAAAAATGGAATGACAACAGTGTTATGAATTTCTAGTCGTTTCCTGCCCAAATGTTAGAATCATGCTACAGCCAAATTTCTTTCCCCTCCATATATTTGGAATATTTAGAGAATTCTTACTATGTGATTCAATACTGCATCATGTCCCGGTATCACATGGAGCCATTCACTGAAAATCACTGCCAATATGATTTCCACACCTATGAAATTATACCTGAAAAATCCAATTAAATTCCTAAATGTAAGATTTTGATGATGTGATCCAAAGTCAGATTTCTAGTATTTGCCTTCTTCTATTTCCCATTGCTTCATCTGCAGACTTTTTGACAACTTCTGATAGTTATAGACTTCATCTCTGCTTACAGCATCTTCTGTTGCTTAGTTGCACTAATATTTGATGAACCAATATTCACCACTATGATCCTATATTAACTACTTACATGCAGTTCAAGCCTTGGCTTGTAACCTTCTAACAAAAGTCTTCTTTTATCTTTAGTGAAAAAGAACTCATAGACTACTTTTCAAAAGGAAGTATGAACTGAAAAGTTTTTTTAAAAATGTAAAAGGAACATGGGCTGACTAGAAATGTAAGATTTTGGTAAAAAATGGAAATTTTAATGTATTATGAATATTACTAATTTGGCTAAAATTCTTATAAAAGTGATTATTATTATCCACAAATGTGAGGGTTCTTTGATTTGTTTGCTTTGCAACATAATTAAGCTTCAGAATCTGCAATAGAGTCATTAAATCCAAAGGAGTTTAAGTTTCTGGACTTGAAAAAATAATAGGTCTAAGACATGTGATCTCTGAAATTACTATAGATAAATGAATCTTATGGCAGATACTATTATAGCTGCAGATTTTAAAGTGAATAATCTAGCATAATGACTTTGATTCCAGCAAAAACATGGAAGAAAAGTATTTAAAATGTAAAATGGATTAAAATATTCTATATTAGTCTGCTTCCCTATATATAAAAAGTAAGATTGCATATATTAATTTTAAATTCTGATGGCATTAGGAGCACACCTGGAGGTCTTTGCCCTGTAATAAAAATAATTAGTAAAAAATTATAAATACCTGTAGATATTTATTTATTTGTGGGGCTGGGGATTGAATGCCAGGCCTTGTACATGCTCTGCAAGTGTTCTACCACTGACCTAAAATCCCAGGCCCTGACATATTTGTTTATTAATGGTAAATCTCCTTTTCTAATATATCTCTCTAAAAGTTAGACAACAACAACAACAACAGAGGTAATGAAGGGAAAACATCTCAATTTTTGTTGTTGGGCGTCATTTTGTAATATTCTTAGTCATATGCTATTACCATATATTTACTGCTTTTCTAGTATACTGGGGATTGTTTTAAGGAAATTTGCTGAATATGTCTTCCAACAATTTTTTAAAGAGTAATTTCCAAGTAGCATGACCATAAGCAATATTTAGTATGCAGTAACACACTTGAAAAATACATGGCTGAATTTTATAAAAACAGTTTTTAGGGTTTTAAATACTCTCAGTAGCTGGGCATGGTAGTGCACACCTGTAATCCCAGTTACTCAGGTGGTTGAGGCAGGAGAAACTCAAGTTCAAGGCCAGCCTGGGGAACTTATTGAGACTCTGTCTCAAAAAATAAAGAGGGCTGGGGATGTAGCTCAGTTACAGAGTGTCCCTGGACTCAATCCCCAGTAAGGCAAATAAAAAATAAATAAATACACACATAAATTAATTAATTAATTAAAATTAAAAAAATTAAAATCTAAAACGGTCTTAGGTAAGCACAGACACTCTATGTTAATTAAAATTCTATTACTCTCATTTTTTCTTTTACATGTTTCATTTCCTAAAAATAAGTATGAATGTAGAAGAGGTAACTCAAATGAAATGATTAGACTATAATATCCTCTCATTTGGAACTTTGGCTAATTTCAAACCTTCAAAATTTTAAAATTATTGATATATACAAATTACCCAGGGTTTAAAAACACTGCAGGGCACAGGTATTAGAATTTCTATCTTAGGCAAGAAGATACATATTAGCCAGTATAATTATCATACAAGTTATATAAATGCCTTGTTTGGGGTTCTGAGTGGTCCTAGTTAACCAGCTTCCTCATGGGCAACTTCTTCCTTTCTGTCTGGCTCCTATCAAAGATGAGTCCCAGACATGGCTGTTCTGGCAGTGCTGTGACAAGTCAGACACCAGAGCCGGCTGATGGCACAGGTCACAACCAACCAGGGGTCAGATGACCACCTGTGTGGGGGGTCTCCATTTGGAGACCATTCTCAAAGTTTGGGGATTCTTCTCCCTTATACCTATATTCAGTAATGGGTTGGTTTCCAGGTTTCACCAAGGGAGGTTAAACTATTGTTGTCAAGGTGAGCTTTGCTCTAAGATGTTTAAAGAGCTGCATGTGCACAGAGGCATCCTTGTTTCCGGGCAATCCCTGGACCAGATTATAACACACTGTCAAGTATCGTGTGTTGTTGGCCCTGGGTGATGCTTGAGCAGGCCTCATGGCTATCATTACTCTCGTAGCTACGACATATCTCTTGTAGTTTACTACAATGTTCTTGCCAGAGGACAGGAGGGGATGTAATAAGCATTGTTTTCTGGGGCTAATTGGAGACTGCAAGGAAAAAGCAACATCTGCTCTGGGAAAAAAATGATGATTATAAGTCAAGCAGAGATCAAAAAGGAGAAAGAGGGTGGTTAACCCTAGGTAGAATGCACAGAATGAGGAAAGGTATAAGAGGCAGGAAGTCATAGTGGACATTGGGAGATGGCAAGGGGTTTACCTTGACTAGAATTCTGTGCAGGAGTATAAATGGTCAGATGCAGAGAAAACAGGCTGAGTGTTGTGGCACAGCACGGCTCTGAGAAAAACATCGTTGCTGAATGAATACGATGAACAATGGATTGCCAAATAGGGAATCTATCTAGCTATTTTAGTGTTTCTAATTACAAAGCAAAAATGCTGTATTAGAGGGAAACAAATACTGAGTAAGCACATTAAGAAATATTCCTCATTAGTGATATTTTTAGTCAGCAGGTTTAAAGTTCCAAAATAGATTATTTATGGTGTATATAGAGAGCCAGGAGGTATGGAGGTGGATGAATAGACACAAACACATAAAAAGTATTCTAAGGCATTTATCTATTAGGAAATGCTTATTGTAATGCAAAAACTGTTACTGACAAGAAAGCACATTACTGAGAAAGAAAAATTGATACAAGATATTTTTATAAAGTATTGTTTTCACAATATCTTTAGATAAGCTCTTATTTGATCTTCCTAACAACCATATTGTTCAGCACAGCAATAATATTGTTTCCATTTTACAGATGAAGAATGTGGCTGAGAGGACCAAACTATGAGGTAAATAATGAAAGCCCAAATTTATAATGACTTCATTCTAAAAGTATGTTTTTCTATTACTTAACTGATGCTGCCCCAAAATAAGGTGGACTACGGGCCTCTTGACTTTTAGAAAGTCATTCAGATCCTCTAGGCCATCCTCACCTGTGAAATGGGAATAAATAAGATACTTCAAGAGGTTTTGAGTTAGTTCTAGGTTACAAGTTTTGAAGAAGACTAAAAGTTTATCTGCTTTCAAATGAACTGGAGAATATTATTCATGGAATTCTCTTAAGATTTGAACAATCTTTGCTATCTCTTCTATGCCTCCCCCCACCAACTATTGTTTGTGCATTTTTTCCTGCTTGATCAGTATTGCCAGAGGTTTCTTCATTTTATTGTTCTCTAAAATCAACAATCTTTATTTCTTATCCTCTCTGGTACTTCTTTACTTTATTTCATCCCTCACTTATCTTTCTAATTTCTATCCTCTGTTTCCTAGGCAGGCTTGCTTTTTATTCTAGTTCTAATTTCTTATGGATCTGTTTAACTATTGATTTTGAATTTTGTTTTCCATTATGCTGATTTCTTTTTAAAAAAAAATTTTAGATGTGTAGACCTTTATTTTATTCATTTACTTATATGTGGTGCTGAGAATCGAACCCAGTGCCTCACACATGCTAGGCAAGTGCTCTACCACTGAACTACAGCCTCAGCTGTCTTCTTAATTCACTAATTAATTTGAAGTTTAGATTTTGTATTTAATTTCTAAGCTGAAGTAGAAGAGGTGATAACTATTGTGTTACTGTTTGGCAAACATATTGCATTTTGATTAGAAAATGTATTCTGCATGGTATTGGTTATTTGAATATATTTAGAATCTTTTGGAATAGATGCATTTATATAAATTAATTAATTTTATTTTTTGTGCTTGAACATGAACATTTTCATAAGTGTTCTAGATTTGCTTGAAAAGAATGAAGTACTCTACTTGTTAAGTGCACAAAATCTTACATAAAGCTTTTAAATTTCCAAAGTTCTTTGATTTCTGCTACTTTTTTTCTTTTTGACTTAGCACTTATTTGTTTTCATTGTGTTTCCATCCCTTCTGTGATCTCTTGTTAATAGTGAATAGCTGTCTTTAAAAAAAAATAAAACAACTCAGTATGAGGATGTTTGCCTTTATTGGGGTGCCTCATTGGTTTGTATTTTTATTGTAGTGAGTTAGGTTTATATTCAGTTCTATTGGATTGTCTGTGATTTCCCTTAACGATCGTTCTGTGTGTGTGTGTGTGTGTGTGTGTGTCTTCCCTCTGTTTATTAGTTTGATTTTACTGTGTCTCCTTTTAATAGTTCATAATTTAAATGTTAAGTTCCCATACCACATTCTATACTACTATGTATCTTGAACTGTAGGTTTGTAGGTTTTAGTTTTTTTCAAAATTTACTGATAACACATTATATATATACATACATACGTAGACAGTGTATATATTATAGCATATAGCTTTCAGCATAATTTCGCAAAAGTGTATCATATCCCTTATTTCTTTTAAATATTATTTCAAATTCTCTTTCAAAAACTGGGGTGTTTTGTAATATAGGTATTCATTTGGCCATCTTTCACATGTGCAGCTTTCTCTTGTTTACCTGATGGTGTATGTCTTACAAATGGAAAACTTGTTCTAAGAATTTTCACAGTGACTGCATCCCGCCGTTTTTGATCTCTTTTTAGCAAAGACTGATGTAACCAACAGCAGTGGTCAAGTTAAGAGAAAGGCTGTTTCCCAGCAGAGGGAAGAAAGAGTAAGAAAAACTTTGTGATTTTATTTTTCTCTATTCTAAATACTTTGAGATTAGATTATTCTAACAATATGCTATAAACATAGAAATTCTTAAGTATTTTCTTATGTTAGTTTTATTTATTTTCTGTGCCTCATCTTTCTCTAATAGTGTATGTAGTCATAGGATAATGATACAAAAATATAAATAAAATGTAAGAATAACTTTCTAAATTATTCTTCACAAAATAAAACCACTAATATACATTTCCACTAAAATGCTATACAACTTATCTGCAAAACATAAGAATAAAACTCCAGTTTTGAAGCTTCTGACTTCTAAACCTACTGAGGGTGAGAAATACATCTAATTTTAGTATCTTTTATTATTTATTAGTAGACATTTCTAATAATCTTACAGATTAATTCTCTGAAATATGGGAAACCATATTCATTTATTATTGCTAAACAGACTTCATCACATGTTCATGATTCTAGACTAGTAACTTTCCCTCCTGGAAAAAACAAAACCAAAAGCTAGGGGTTTAAAGCTATAAACTAGTTACATATACTCAAAGTTCTTTTAAGGGTTCATTTAAAATAACAACTGCATTTCTTTTACATGTTTCTTTGTTGTTATCATATTTAAAATGCAGTCTGGACTGTCCCTCAACTACCATAAAGTTTACTTCTTTGGAGTAATTCCCTAATAAAATGATTAATGGTAACAGCATAATGATTAATACTAATACATTATATTTTATAGTTCAGAGGCAATACAAGCACTTTAAAGATTTAATTGCCTTTATGATAGGTACTATGAGGTAGACAGGATGAGAGCATATTACTCCTTTTAATGAGAATTTAAACCACAGAAGAGTTAAAAGCCATATCATTTGTACATTTACACATTTTATGTGTCGAAGAATATGGATATTAGTTCATAAATGTGGGAAGGATTTATTCTATATAAAGATTTCATTTATGTCTCTACTATAAACTAGTATGTTCTGTTACAAAGAGATACAGGCTACCAGACAGGCTGCACACCAATGATTTCCAAATTTTATCCTTATTTTGCTTAGTTTCATGGAATCCTAGGAAAGTACTCTAGAAAAAATTAGTTCCATAAGGAATGTAAAGTGGCATTAATTCATTTTGACCTTACAATGACCATTAAGTTCAGGAAATTCTAGTTTGGAATTTTACAGCATAGGTATATATAGTGGCAAAACTGCCTTGGCAATATTTGTGAATATTTGCCTTAAACTAAAGATCCCAATTCCTGTGGTTTATTAGGCAGAGTTGAGTCTGGACTTCAGGCCTCCAAAGTCTGGGCCTGAGTGCTTTCTTCTCTGAGAGTATGAACTACACAGGTGCAACGCTTTGCACCCACCACCAGTACATGTAGCTTAAAAAGAACTAGTGCAAGACACCCTGAAAAACTAGAAATCAGACTCATATTTAACTTGTATTAGACATTTTTGTTTAGTAATGAGTAACATACCTGCCCCAGGCTGCCTCATTTGTGGATGCTTTATTAACGGGCACACAAGAAGAGTCAATGACAGCTGATTTGTTCATCTTGTAGCAGAAACCGCAGTCTGGATCCAACATACATTCGTTACAGTAACTAAAAAATAAAAAGAATTATGGTCATGTTGGCAGAGACAACTGGTATTTACCATATACTAGATTCCAGGCGCTTTTCTGTATTTTCCATTCTATTTTTCAGTAGGATTTGGTCTCTGAGACTGGTTTTGGCCAAGGCAAGTGACATGTGCTGAGCCAGGTGGCTGGTCAATTCTGTTTTACCCTATCCTGGCTAGAGCAACTTTGGAAACAACTATGAGAAGGAGGAGGCTTGGATCTCAGAGACTGGATAGAGAAGAGTCCCAGTTAACCTGAAGCAAATAAACTTGCTTTCCTCAACCACAGACTGGTTCATCTTGATTCAGCTCTGATTGGTTCCAAATTGTACTAAAGTATTTTTTTTTCATCAATGTTTCCACATGTACTATAATTTAAAAAACTGGAAATAGTTAGTTTTTTCCCCAAAATATGACCTGAAACAAGCATTTTGTCAAACAAAGACAAAATGGATACCTAATGAAAAAGTTAAATTGAAATATCACCCAAATATGGCCACTGTTAATATCTTGATTGACAGTTTTAGTTTTAACAAACACATAGAGTGTTGACTAAGTATTATTCTCAATTTAAAAAAAATGGGTACAGGAAAAAAGGCTAATCTTTCTATGAGTTAATCACTTCTACTGGCTGGATCATGAGGCCATATTCAGTTAATCATTGCTCACCTGGCAGTGGTATCCTAGCTGCAGGGAAATTTTAAAGTGGGTAGAGTTTCTCAATCTAGGCCTACAGTGAGCTTTAAAACAATTTTTCTTGCTATCGGTTTTAGGACACTTCATTGCAAAACACTGGAGACACTAAAGATGCATAAGCCAGAGTCCCTGCTCCTTGATAGACAAAAGGCAAGAATGAGAAACAGATGTATAATACATAATGAACACACAACAGAAAATAGGTGTAAGCTACTCAAAGGACAGAGGCCTATTCATTTTGCCTGTAAGAGCTAGGAATAATTTCAGAGGTGATATCTGAAGTAAATTATGAAAGCAATTTACCAGGCAAAGAGGTAGAGGGAAACACGTTTCAGAGGATGGCTTATTTTATTATTAAAGATCAACAGTATAGAATTAATGAATATCTACTTTCTATAAGTACTTTTACTATGGGGCATGAGAAGAAAACATATCTGAAAGACATGCAAGTCATCTAAAAGCGATATGAAGGACAGTATTTCTCAATCCTCAAAATTGAAATAACTCTTTGATTCAATTAATTCATTTAAAAACACTAGCATGGCTTAAAAACTAGATTTATTATCATTTTAGCAGTCTTAGTAACCTTTTGCTTTGGTAAACAATCATCTCTATTTTTGAATGACACTTTAGTCCTAGACAAAAAGCAAAAGAGAAGCCTTTTAAAACCTACTGAAAGGTCAATATACTTTAGAGAGGTGATTCAGCAATGTAAATATAAAACTGTCTACACAGGTGATAAGCACAATAAAACAACTGAAGGCATCAGAAGTCAGTGTCCTTAGACTTTGGCTTTGAGAGAAAGGAAGATAATTTCTACTAGTGCTTTGTCTGTGTATTTTTCCCATATTAGGTCAAATCTAACAACCCTAATTGTGCAATGACCTCAAAGGATATTCACTCGGAAAAGGTCAACTCATGCATTTGCAGAAAAATGGCTCTATATTTCTGTGAAAATAAATAGTTCCTATAAAGGTCCAAAAAAGCATAATAAGGCTAATTATTAGTGGGAACATACTGTATGTACATATCAAGGCACATGTTATGCAGAATGAATAACCTCCTGTTATCACTAATCCATATCTGACTAAAATTTCACATTTTTCTGCTTGTTTATTAAATTATCACCTATTGCAGGTGCTAGCACAGAGATATGAGGAAGAACAAAGGTTCCTTACCTTTGCAGAGCTGATTTGGATTTTAGACTTTCTGGTGACTGCTAGTTAACTGACCCCTCTATATTCATTTGTTGTTTTCCTCCTTTTCTGTAGTTTTTTTTTCTTATCCAGTTTATTGACCATGACCTATCATTTAAATATCCTAAACTTCTGTGCCCTTCTATTATTTCATCCCACCCATATAACAAAACTGTAGCCCTACCCGAATACCAACATTTGCCTTTACCCACATGGATCACACTATAGGGCAGAACAATAGTATCCTCCCCGCCTCCATGTGTGGGGAGGTGGAATCATCTGCCTGTAATCCCAGTGACTTGGGAGGCTTAAGTAGAAGGATCACCAAATTTGAGGCCATCTGGGCAACTCAGTGAGGCCCTGCCTCCAAAAAAAAAAAAAAAAAAAAAAAGTAAAAGAAAGAAAACAAAGGACTAGGAATGGAGCCAAGTGGTAGAGCAGCCCTGGGTTCATTCCAAGTACTGAGGTAAGAAAGAGAATTAGCAAGATGACTCTTACAAAATCAGTACAGCAATTACTTTATAATTCATGATCATCAAACTCAAAATCATCCTCAATAAACTTGAAACTTTTAGTAGTTTTCTCAGTTTTTTTTTTTTTTACAGAGGACTATTTTAATCACCATGCATGAAAATTATCTCAACTCTCCTTCACTATCCTCAGACCTCCAATGCTCCATTTTCCTGTACTCTGCAGATGACTTCAAGTCCAGCTTTACCGAGAAAGTAAAAGGCAGCAGAAAGCAACTTCATTATCTTCTCAATGGAAACACTCGAACCACCCTCCTAGCCTAATGTCCAGTTACAATGGCAAGCTGTTTTTACCAAAGGCCAGTTTCCCTATCTGAGCTATTTGATTCCCTCTCAGATGCTTGTGATTTTTGGCTCCTTCTTTCCCCTTTAGGGAGAAGTTTAAGTCATGGATTTGAGAGTTTTCTTTCCTTTCAATGTCAGCATTTTAAAACTGTACACTTCCCTTTAAGCCCTGGTTTAGCTGCATCCTGTATTTAATATTCTGTGTTGTTCTTTTCACTGATCTCAAAGTATTTTTTTCTAATTTCTTGTGTCTTCTTTGACTTGTTGGCCATTTAGGAGTGTGTTGGTTTTCACATAGTTGTGAACGCCCCCACAATCCTTCTGTTACTAATATCACTCCACATGAGTCAAAAATGTACTTGGAGTGATTTTAATCCTCTACTAAGGCTTGTCTTACGGTTTAGTATTATGGTCTGTCCTGGAGAGTATTTCTTGCATACTTAAGGAGGATATGTTTATTCTGTTGTCCTTGGATGGAGTGTTCTACAAAGGTTTATTAGGTCATAATGTTTTTCATATGTATGTATGTATCTATATACTGTCTACGAACCTACCTACCTACTTTTTTTTTTTGTCCTTGGGATTTGAACCCAGGGGCTTTACCACTGATCTACATCCCCAGCCCTTTTAGATACAAGTTATCCTTAAGTTGCTAAGGGCCTCTCCACATTGCTGAGGCTGGTCTTGAACTTGTGATCCTCCTGCCTAAGCCTCCCAAGTTGCTGGGATTACAGGAGTGCACCACTATACCCAGCCAACATTTTAACCTTAAGGGACATTAAGCTCTTAGTTTCTAAAGTCTTCACCTCAGCCTATCTTCATCCACATCCTGGAAACTGTCATCATCTGTGACAGCAATCAGCAAATTACAATCTTTGAAAAAAATCTAGTCCAACAACCTGTTTTTGTAAACAAAGATAACTGGAACACAACCATGCCCATTTAATTTATGTCTAAGACTGCCTTCATGATCTAAGGGAAGAGTTGAGAAGTTGTAGCAGAAACCATATTGGCCTGGAAAGCAGAAAATAACTACTCTCTGGCTCATTATAGAAAATGTTTGTGTCATAGTTTAGATATGAGGGGGCCTCTTAAAAGCTCATGTGTGAGACAATATTTAAGAATGTTCAGAGGTGAAACAATCAAGTTATGAGAGCTGTAACCTGATTGGTAAATTAATCCATTGATATATGTGTGGTAACTGCATAGGTACAGTGTGGAGGAGATAGGTCACTGGGAGTATGATTTTGGGGTTTACATTTGTCCTTGATGAGTGGAGCTCTTTCTCTTCCTGGTTGCCATGTCCTGAGCTGATTTTCTTCTGCCAGGATGTTTTTTTTTTTTTTTTTCAGCAGATTTTTAATTTTTTTTTTTAATTGGTCGTTCATAACATTACATAGTTCTTAATACATCATATTACACGGTTTGATTCAAGTGGATTATGAACTCCCGCTTTTACCCCGTATACAAATTGCTGTATCACATCAGTTACCATTCCATTGATTGACATATTGCCTTTCTAGTGTCTGATGTATTCTGCTGTCTGTCCTATTGTCTACTATCCCCCCTCCCCTCCCCTCCCCTCCCCTCCCCTCCCCTTTTCTCTCTCTACCCCTTCTACTGTAAATCATGTCTTCCATTTGTATTCTCTTGACTTACCCCTCCTTACCTCTTATATGACATTTTGTATAACCCTGAGGATCGCCTTCCATTTCCATGCAATTTCCCTTCTCACTCCCTTTCCCTCCCACCTCTCATCCCTGTTTACTGTAAATATTCTTCTCAAGCTCTTCGTCCCTACCCTGTCCTTGTTTACACCCCTTATATCAAAGGAGTCATTTGGTATTTGTTTTTTAAAGATTGACTAGCTTCACTTAGCATAATCTGCTCTAATGCCATCCATTTCCCTCCAAATTCTATAATTTTGTCATTTTTTAATGCAGAGTAATACTCCATAGTGTATAAATGCCACATTTTTTTTATCCATTCATCTATTGAAGGGCATCTAGGCTGGTTCCACAGTCTTGCTATCGTGAATTGAGCTGCTATGAACATCGATGTAGCAGTGTCCCTGTAGCATGCTCTTGTTAGGGCTTTAGGGAATAGACCGAGAAGGGGAATAGCTGGGTCAAATGGTGGTTCCATTCCCAGCTTTCCGAGAAATCTCCATACTGCTTTCCAAATTGGCTGCACCAATTTGCAGTCCCACCAGCAATGAACAAGAGTGCCCTTTTCCCCGCATCCTCTCCAGCACTTATTGTTGTTTGACTTCCTAATGGCTGCAAGTCTTACTGGAGTGAGATGGTATCTTAGGGTAGTTTTGATTTGCATTTCTCTGACTGCTAGCGATGGTGAGCATTTTTTCATGTACTTGTTGATTGATTGTATGTCCTCCTCTGAGAAGTGTCTGTTCAGGTCCTTGGCCCATTTATTGATTGGGTTATTTGTTATCTTATTGTCTAATTTTTTGAGTTCTTTGTATATTCTGGTTATTAGGGCTCTATCTGAAGTGTGTGGAGTAAAGATTTGTTCCCAGGATGTAGGCTCCCTATTTATCTCTCTTATTGTTATGTTATGTTATGCCTCACCTTACGCCTAGAGTTGTTGAGTTGTCCAACCATTGACTGTACCTCTGAAACTGTGTGCCAAAAGGAACATTTTCTCTCCTAAATTGTTTTGTCAGATATTTTTGGTAACAGCAATGAAAGGCTAACTAAAACAGTTTGGTAATCATTGATCTGGAAGATGTATGCAGATTCCATTTTGCAGATTTGCTACACATTTCCTTCAAGCTTCCTTACTCTGAGAACAACTGCTCTGCTCTTCTACCTCTTATAAACCTTCAATGCTCCTCCTTTCCCTCTGATCCTTCATTACATTCAAGGCTTTGTTTCTTCTGTAAAAACTTCATGCTAAATCCCTCTAATGACTCTCACCAAATCTTAAATGTTTTACATTTAGTTTCTTCTGTTATAGCCACTCTACAAAACTTCATGTTTGGTTCTTTCCAATCACCTTTCTTCTTCCTTTCTATACACAAGCTATTCTGTACTGGTGGAGAAACAACACAAGAAGATATAATGATAATAATAAAGACACATTTACATGTAGGCCGGGGTGTAGCTCAGTGGGATAGCAATTGCTTAGCACATGCAAGATGCCCTGGGCTCATCCCCAGTGCTGCAAAAACAAACAGAACACACTGCAGTATTCAAACTTGGCTGGATTCACTGTTGGCAGAAGCTTCTCTCCACATGTCCAAGACTGATACCCCACACACCCACAATTTCAACCCCTTATTCTTCTACACATCATAGCCCTGTCTTTGTTGGGAATCAGGACATACTACTCCATAATATAGCACCTTCGAGGTCATACTCTTTATCCTCCTCATCTCCTCAGAAGCCTAGTTACACTGAAGTTCTCTGAAAGTAGGACATAGGGACCTTCATTCCAGAGTGGTTATAGTCTATACTTGATGAAAAGAACCTGAACACACAGGCCCTACTGAGCTCCCCAGGTTATTACCATTAAGTCACACCCTTTTGTTCTCCAACCATACTTTTTTTGTGTGTGTGTGGGGGGGTCTTTGGGCTTCATTTCTGAAGTTTCCTATGTCACACAAAACTTTGGTTAAAAGAATTTGTTATGCTTCTTTCTCTCATTCTGATCTTATTTTTGTTAAAGGTATAAATCACTATCTTTGATATAGGTAAGGAAAAGATATTACTTTTTCTTCCCTACATCTTAATTCAGAGTGAGAATTGATTAACCAGTTTCATTTCTCAGCTTTAAGCTCAGAGAGGAACAAAGTCATATTTGTCCTCACCTCCTTTCCTCAGGGCATTGAAAAACAGGAGTTCAAGGTTATCCCTGGACAAGAGATTAATTTTGTTCCCTCTGGCCATCAACAGGACCAAATACCTCATCATACTTATTATTTTCTTTTCTTTATACTTTAAGGCTTCTCCTGGACATACCCCCATAGTTTATGTGGAGGTTCAAATTTTTCCTGTGTTCAAAAAACAGGGGAACCTGTCCTTTCTGCTACTCCGTACTGCACCCCTGCCAAGGCTAGTTCACAGAGTTCTCTCAGTGAAAAGGAAATAATCATTAAAATTTGCTCAATTTCCTTGGCACCCCAGGGAGCAGGCCACTGCTTGAGAATTGGCACTGGACTTTGGGCTCTCAGGCTTCTGAAGGCAAGACAAAATTTTCTACCACTCTCTCATCTTTGACCCAGCTTTTTTTTTCCATCCCATGTACTACTTTATGGCAAAATTTCTCCCAATATAACAATGTTCCCAATTTCAACTTGACATTTGAAGGTAACACAAAATATCCTGGGGATCTGCTAATTGACCTTTTACAGAGAACATGTATCATAACTGTGGCTTTAACAAATGGCATTAAAAAAATATAGAACAACTTCCAGAAGTGGCTAACTATTTTTCATTCATGATTTGCTCTTTAAAACTTTGTTGAATGTGAGCTGATACATTCATACAAGGTTTTCTAAATATAAAAACTGGGATTCGAAACACACTGGCACAAAAATGATGCTTATAAGATTATTCTAAGCATAGAATGAAGTGTGTGTGTGTGTGTGTGTGTGTGTGTGTGTGTGTCGGGGAAGAAAGCAGATATTAGGCTTATTTGCCCTTTTTACAGTGTTACATGGGGGGAGTTCTAAATTCTAGATTTCAAGCTTTCTTCTTCCAGAGCACATGATCTCTGTGGGACCATGCATTTCCAAGAGTCTACATGGAAGAAAAAGAAATAGATAGAATGTAACCCTAAATTCACAAACTTTAACAATGTGAAAACATTATAATGCTATAACATCTCACAAATATTTACTCTTATATATGGACGACAAGGGCAGAAATTACAGTTATACCCTACTTTAAAAATTTTTACTTCTTCAAAAAAAATTAGAAATGTATTTAAAAAATGATTAGGCTTTAGAAAAGCAAATGCTGAATGAATTAAATCAACTGGGATTCCTCCCTATTGATACAAAATATCTTGAGTTTCAGACAAAACCAGATGTAGTATGGCCCTTTGCTTGTTTCTGGACACATTTCTTTTCTAGAACTTACAATGTTTTTTTTTTATCAGCTGGTTTGCAAAACAAACTGTGATGACCTAAGGGACAAGACCCTGCTTGCCTCCACTGAACCTGCAGAGCAACATCCAGCCCACTACTGCAGGCTGGATCCCCCATGCATCTACTAGATGAACTGTGCCCAAAACTCTACAAAGCGTTACAGTAGGTTCATTAGCTTGTTTCTGCTTATTTCTGAAAAAAAAAAAATAACTTGGGAGTGGGTGGGTTGAGGTAATTAAATCAGTCAGTTTTAGAATGAGATAAAAATCATATAAAACTAATTTTCAAAAGTTATGTTAGTTTGAGTCTGATTTTTAAAAGCCAAAGGCAAACGCTGCCATTTGTAAACATTCAATCAATAGCTAAAATGGAACAGGATAATTTTTTTGATAATTTGCTTTCATAAACACCAACTGCAGGGGCCACATTCCTTGAAACAACACAAAACAGCCACAAAAGAGGTCCTTCTTTTAAATTATAACCTGCAAAACTTCAGAATGAGAGAACACTGCAATAGAGAAAATCTGTGTAAATCAAGTGAGCCCAGAATTCATGTTCTGCTTCTTGAGGAGACTGGACAACAATCAAAGATTCAGCTCTACTGTGGATGCAGCTGCAGGGAGAAGTGAATGCAGAGGTCACAAGACACCAAGAGGAGACTGGCAGATACTTCATCCAGACCACGAAGACAGTGAGAACCAAAAGGTTATTTTCTTGCTAGTCATACAGAGAGAAGATTTGCCTTTTTCTTTTTCTTTTTTTTTTATATTTTTAGATGTAGATGGACACAATATCTTTATTTATTTTTTGTGGTGCTGAGGATGGAACCCCCACCTCAAATGTGCTAGGCAAGTGCTCTATCACTAAGCTACAACTTACCTTTTCAATCTCCGACTTTTCTTTTAGAAATGGGGACAAATCCACATTCACATATTTAGAAGAAAACTGGTTCTAAAACTTTAAAATGTTTCCAATTAAACTAAACAAAAGCAGAAAAAAGGCAGTGCATTGTCCAAGGGAGAGGAAAAGGTGGCCTATTTTCATTCAATCAATTGTGCATGTGTTCACATGGTACCATCGGTCTTACCAAGTGGGCCTTCTCCTCAAAAATCTTTTAAAAATTGATTTGCATTAATTTACACATTTTGAATTTCTAGTCTGTGAAGCCGAGTGTGAAATTCAGCCCTCTAGACAACAGCCCATTTGTTTTTTAAGTATGTCTCATTAAGCCCAATGTGATGGAGCATTAAGAACAGGGTGGTCTTAAAATACCCGCCTCTGGTATGCTGGAAATTTCAGGAAACTCTTGGCAGCAAAAGTAGGTGTCAGGATGATCCATTGCCACAGATCCCCTTTATTCTCCACAGTTCACTGTGCCCAGTCATTTCTTTTTAATGAACTTAACCCCCTGATTTGTACAGCATCTTCAGTTTCCCTCGGCAGCTATCCCAAACTTCCCTACTTTTTACCGTCTCCTTCTTCATATCCCCACTGCCTTGAGCAGGTGACCTGGAATCTGATTTATGGGAGAAGACTGGGACAACCATAGGGGGCGTCTGGGCTTTTTCCGGAGTCATCTGAAGGGCCCTATTTCTACATCATTATTGCAAACAATTCCAGAACTCCAGACTTCTTTCCCTGAGTGTGGATATCAGAATTCCTCCCCATATTTGTACTGTATAAGTAAAGAACTCATTAGAATAGTAAAAAAAAAAAAAAAAAAAATCAAGAAACTTAAGTAAATGAATGGAAATTAATTTAAAAAGCTGGGTACCCATTGGTACTAATTTCATAAAGTAAATCATGCCTCACCACTCCATTAAAGGTGGTTTGAGATTGCTGGTGGTCCTCTATATATCAGTTCTGAGCACTCTTCTGGCTTAATTTATCATTCTGTGATAAAATTTCCTAAAAATACTCCCCTTTTCCTAAAATTTTCTCATCTTCTGGTTCAGCAGCATGGCTTCCCTTATGTTCCTCCCATCTCCGACTGCTGCATCGTACTCTTCTTTCTGTACCTTTGGTTCTGTTTAAGGCAATCTATTTTTGTGAGTCTGCTGAGAAACACCAAGCTGATGTGACCATTACCATAAGTGATACAGGAAGGCCCCATGAGGCATTTCTTTACTTTGTGTCCCTTCCCTACTAGGTGCCAGATCCACATTTTCAACTGTTCAGCCATTTGTTTTTCACAAGTATTTCAAACTTTACAGACCTAAAGTTCAATCTTCAGCTTTCCTGCCAATCAGAACACCTGAGCATGGTCTTAGACCATGCACATTTAAATGCCCACCCAGTCTAATAAGTCCTTGAGCACTTAATGTGTAGATCCTCTGATTGCCATTCTCACCCTTGCCAGCTCTCATTCTCTTTCAGTAATCTTCAAATGAGTGCTCCTATTTGGACTCCCTCTCCTCTGCCTCCTACAATGCCTTATTTCTAACCTGAGCAGGCTTCTCTCCTTTTAAATCCTGTAATATCCTTTCTTGCCTATCAGGTGAAAACCAAACTTCTTACTGTGGAATGACCTAACCCCTGCTTATCTTGTCAATTTCTCCTCCACAGGTGTCATTGGCCCTCGCCAGGGCAAACAAACTGCAGGATTTAGAGTATGTCATGCTGTCATGTTTTCTCTGTCTGGACTATTAATTTCACCTAATTTTTTTTTAAATACTTACTTAAGCTTCGAAACTCACATTCATCACGACCTCCTCTGTGAACCTTCTTGACTACAGCAGAATTAGATGCATGACCATGCTACCAGAAAACCCCCAAACTCTAGTGTTATTATACCCATTATATTTCTCTAAGGCCTTATGATGTTTGCTTTTCCTAAATGATCTGCAACCTTCTCAAGGCAAATATTTCTCTTTTCTCGTACATTTTTTTACTCCAAGTGATTTGTATGTTGCCAGATACATAAATGAACAGCAAAAACTGTGGAATCAGTAAAGAGATGAATGGATGTCACTTATACAGAGAGCAGACTTGATAGTTCTCTCTGTATTTCTGTTAGACATATTGTACACGGTTCTTCACAGCTCTGTTGATGAAAATAACAAAACTGAAGCCTGAATCAAGCTGTGAATTGTAGTTAACAGAACAAATCCATATACAACTGTCTGGAATTCTCTGGAACACGGGCATTTTTCCTATCTCTTCTGCTTAGAAGCTGAGGTTAAAAAGAAAATCAATTGATTCCTGAGTTAGAAGGACAAAATAATTACAGTACTGAGGCCTACAGATTCAAAGCAAGCAGGCTCCTGTTCCGATTGAGCAACAGGCACTGACACTAACCAATGGTGGCAAAAATGTTTGTCATCACAGTGGTTTTTGTTTTTTGACATTTATTAGTATGTGAGGCTCTAATTTCTGGTAATTATCTAATCTTGAGTCAGTTCTTTCATTTTGTTTCAAGAAAGTATACCAACAAACTCTCTAAAGGGGGGCGGGGAGAAGAAAGCCCTATTTGCCATGACTGTCCACCCAATGGGGCCAAGTGCTTTGCTATTATAGTCTATTAGCTATGTCAAATGTCTGATAGTTAAACCTCAACTTGGCAAATGTAAGGTGACATGTAAATGCATGTATGTTTCTGATAGATAAGCATGTACATATATACACTTATGTATGATTTATTTTCAATTTGATAAACTTGGGAGTAAAATCAGATTTGCATATAATTTGGTCACCAACACATCCAATCTAATTTAGTGTGTAGCATGCTACCTTAAAAAGAAAAATCAGTAACTAATCTTCTCTGGTGACAGCACACATTATCTTTATTGAAGAGGCAGAAAAGAAGTATTAGAAAGAAGAATTAAGAGTTTGGAAGTTCTAGGTTTGCGCAGAGACCCAAGTAAGGCAATTAAGTATTTGTTAAGTCTGAAGAGGATTCTGGAGTTTTACCACAGGCCTTACTGTGGTCACATCACAGAATGCATGTTCTCACTCATCCGCTACATTGGCTTATTTATTTATTTGGTCCTGGGGATTAACCCAGGGGCACTCTTCCACTGAACGACATCATCAACCTTTTTTTTTGTTTCCCAACATTGAGACAGGGTCTCCCTATGTTGTGCAGGCATGCCTTGAACTTTCAATCCAACTGCATCAGCCTCTCAAGTCACTGGCATCAGAGGCATGCGCCACTGTGCCCAACCCTACCTTGGCTCCTCAGAGACTTTAACTTCCCCTGGATACAAATAAGAAACCTGAGATTTAGAGAGGTTAGATCACCTGAGCAAGGACACACAAGTAAAATATGGCAAGGCTGGGAATGACACTTAAGCATGTTGATTTCAAATATCCAGCTTTTCATAATAAGTTTATTTAAAAGAAAGGCTACATAATATAAGGGAAATTAGATAAATTTAAACCAGAAAGAAAAGAATAAATACTAACCTTAGCACATATGGTACACAAAGCACTTAACATGCCTTGTGTCATCTGGTCCTTCCTGTAACTTGGTAAAGAATGCATTGCCATTCCTTTTTACAGAGGAAACGGAACTCAAGCTTCTGAGAGACTTGTGCCCTTCCCTAAGAAAGACTCTCTGATTCCAAATCAGATACTTCTGGACTTTAGTGTTTTGAAGTTTAGAGTTGTGTCATTGAAGATGCAGATACTGTGATACTAGGATAAATCTGCAATCTTCTATTATTTTGTCCCCAGTAAAATGAAGGCAGAAAGACCAAAACATTGTGGAGAAGGAATGCCACATGGCACATACATTTAAAAAAATGAGACAAAATTTATAACATAAAATTATCACTTTAAAGTTTATAATACAGTGTATTTCAATAGTGAAATTATCACTATCTAATTCTAGCATATTTTCATTACCCTAAATAAATTCCCTACATCTCAGTTCCTTCTTCCCCAGCATTCCCCTCTTATGATGGACATATATATAATAGAGTCATTTAAGATATGCTCTTTGTTCCTAGATGTTTTTTACCCAATGCTGATGTTTCAAGTTCCATCCATATTGTAGTATGTATCAGTACTTTATTTATTTTTATACCTGTATAATATTCCATTATAACATATACCACATTTTGTTTATCCATTCATTAGTTGGTGAAAAATTTGAGTTATTTCCACTTTTATTGGCTATTTTGATGAATACTGGTAAGAATATCTGTGTACCAGATTTTGTGTGAACAAACATTTTCAGTTCTCTTGGGTCTATACCCAGGAGAATTGTTGAGTTATATAGTAACTGTCTAACTTTTTGAAAATTTGCCAAACTTTCATTCCGGCACATTTTTTGATATATATTTTTTTCACCTAACGTAATTGGTACAGAAATAGTCAATTTTTCCAGTCAGTAGAAGTTGTAAATAGAAAAAATTGTGTCCTTTCTAATGGGCATTGATTGTTAAAGGAAATTTTTTTTTGAGGTAACAATGCTGTTACTTACTATCGTGATACAATCAAAATAAAGAAAATTTTCAATGGTTTTTTTTTTAGAAAGAATGATATGGAAATATTGGCTACAAATAAAATAGTAAATAAACCACAGAACACGTAAAAATAATGTTCTCCAATATCAACTTGTCCTTTATTTTAAGGTATACAGAGAATTACAATTTGTTGCCCTTTTAAAATTGGGAGTAGCCGTATGAGTATTTGTGGCCAAACAACCAAAGCAGAAATAATAATTGTAGGCTAAAACATTTATCTGCTGTTGCTCTGCTCTCCAGCTCTGTATTTTACCTGTGTGATGAACCTTGAAGACCTGCAGTGAGAGATGCATCATGAAATGGCAGAGCTTCCATTTGTCTGGGTCTCTGAGACATGAGCTGAGTTTTTATTAAAACACAAATATTATTTTTTATAGTTATATTAGAAATTACTATCCTATACTGACTGCTATGCCACTGAACTTATCTGTGAATGATTCTGATTATGAACTACAGTATATGATTGCTGCCAAATAGGTTATCAGTATGTTCTTTTTATCAGACTATTACAAACTCTGCTGGGAGTGTACCTCACTTACCTAATGTGTGAAGCCCTGGTCAATCCCCACCACCACAGACAGACAGACACACACACACATACACACACACACACACACACACACACATCATCATCATCATCAACTGATCACTGGTGTGTTAACACATATTCCACACAGAGGCCACAAAACTTTATTGAAAAGAATAGTAAATTAAAACAATGTAGGAACACAGCTATCTGCTGCTAATCACTTCTTGAAAACTCTTTTATAAGCCTGATTTTGCCTTTGAGTTTGTATTTGTGGAAGCATTGACTTGTCCTTGAAAAAGCTGTAAAATACACATTCCTTCTCCAAATGCAGTTAACAAGCGACACATCTTGACTTGAGAAGCCAGTTTTTGAACAGTACTCATAACATGAACTCTTCTAGTTATTGAGAACTTTTTTTTACATTACAAGGCATAGAGTAGATTGAGACCTTTGATAATTGTACCGTTTAGGATCAACTATAAAGTCAGATTTAAGCAATGTACTAAAGAATGCTTCTCATGATCAGTATTATATTACTTTTGCACATAATGCCAAAATTTTTAAAGTGAGATGTTCATAAATATCCCTCCTTACATAGAAACCATAACCACAAATATTATTTTTATTTTTTTTCCAGTGGAAACAAAGAAATACTTAAAGGAAGAAGTATTTACTTAGTTTCTAAGTTAATATTTGCTTACAATATTATTGCAGTTTTATCCCCCCCAAAATATGCTTTAGAAATACTCCTCAAAGCAAGACATGGTGGTGACCACCCATAGGTATATGGGAGGCTGATGCAGGCAGATTGCAAATTCCAGGTGGTCTTGGCTACTAAAGGAAATCTTGTCTCAAATAGTTACTCCTCAGATCAGCTAACTTAAGACTATATAGATTTTAATATGGATTAATGTAAATTCCTGACTTTAAAAATTAAAAAAATGTATTTGGTAAGTAGTTAAAATGGTTTCTAGTTTAATAAATTTAGAAATGAATCCCTTTCTCTCACCAGCCACAAAAGTTAACTCAAAATGGATCAAGGAGCTAGATATCAAACCAGAGACACTGCGTCTGATAGAAGAAAAAGTTGGCTACCATCTACATATTGTGGGGTCGGACTCCAAATTCCTTAATAGGACGCCCATAGCCCAAGAGTTAACAACAAGAATAAACAAATGGGACTTACTTAAACTAAAAAGTTTTTTCTCAGCAAGAGAAACAATAAAAGAGGTAAATAGAGAGCCTACATCCTGGGAACAAATTTTTACCCCCCACACATCAGATAGAGCCCTAATATCCAGAATGTACAAAGAACTCAAAAAATTAAATAATAAGATAACAAATAACCCAATCAACAAATAGGCCAAGGACCTGAACAGACATTTCTCAGAGGAGGACATACAATCAATCAACAAGTACATGAAAAAATGCTCACCATCATTAGCAATCAGAGAAATGCAAATCAAAACCACCCTAAGATACCATCTCACTCCAGTAAGATTGGCAGACATTATGAAGTCAAACAACAAGTGTTGGCGAGGATGTGGGGAAAAGGGTACACTTGTACACTGCTGGTGGGACTGCAAAATGGTGAGGCCAATTTGGAAAGCAGTATGGAGATTCCTGGGAAAGCTGGGAATGGATCCACCATTTGACCCAGCTATCGCCCTTCTCGGACTATTCCCTGAGGACCTTAAAAGAGCGCACTATAGGGATACGGCCACATCAATGATTATAGCGGCACAATTCACAATAGCTAGACTGTGGAACCAACCTAGATGCCCTTCAATAGATGAATGGATAAAAAAAAATGTGGCATCTATATACAATGGAGTATTATGCAGCACTAAGAAATGACAAAATCATAGAATTTGCAGGGAAATGGATGGCATTAGAGCAGATTATGCTAAGTGAAGGGAGCCAAGCCCTAAAAAACAAATGCCAAATGTCTCCTTTGATATAAAGAGAGCAACTAAGAACAAAACAGGAAGGAAGAGCATGAGGAAAGACTAACAGTAAACAAAGACGAATGGGGGGAGAGAAAGGGAGAGAGAAGGGAAAGGACATGCAAATGGTAGGAGACCTTCAATGATACACAAAAGTATAAGAGGTTATGAGGGGCAAGGGGGAGGGGGGAAAAAGGGAGAGAATTGAACAACAGCTGAGGAGGTAGAGAGGGAAGGTGGGAGGGGAGGGGAGGGGGGGTAGTAGGGGTTAGGAAAGGTAGCAGATTAAAACAGTCACTAATATGCCATTAGGTAAAAATGTGAGTATGTAACAGATGTGATTCTGCTATCTGTATTTGGGGTAGAAATGGGAGTTCAAAACCCAATGGAGTCAAATGTATGAAAGATGATGTAATGTACTTACAAAGTGATATACCCTTTAGGCAAATTAGACTATATCTGAACACTCAGATGAATGGAACAATCAATAAAAAAAAAAAAGAAATGAGAATCAATTTTAATTCAGAACCAGGTAACTTTTTAATATTTGGAGTATCAAAAACTGAAATCTGATCTAGAATTTGGCATTCTTTGTAAATGGACAGTCCACATTGCCTTTAATATATTTCCTTTATGTTAACATAAAAAAGAGGCTGCTTTAAATGAGCACTTTGTGTTTACCTGAGTAAACAGTTTTTAATATTATCTCTCTTTTTGGCACCCCTTTTTATTAGTTTGTTTACTATGGTAATTGATGGGTCTATAGTTAAATGTTACCTGTGCATCTCCGTATGCACCAAGGAGAAAGCTTGGTGACCAAGTCTTTTTATGTTTTATACCAAATGCAATAATATCTAGCACTAGGCTTTTCAGATGTGTTTCACACAGAGACAGTAAAACCAAAAAGAAAAATACATTTGGTTTATACTGCTTCACTTATCAGTTTTTCCACTGTTGCTTGGTTCTAAGTTTTGTGGGAAATTGTATGTGTTTGAAAGTAAAGGAGGAAGTGAGCATTGTTTAGAGGATGTGAGAAACAATCATCCCTTGTAGCCCTAGAAATGATGTTTAATTTGGAAGCTGAATTGTGTCATAGAGATGAAATGAGAGAGCCCAGAAGTCATTCCCCTGAGTATCATGTCCTGTGCTGCCAGCGACTCTGTCTAATCTAATCATCATGTGCTCCGACAATGATAAAATTCACAAAATTAAAAGAATTCAAGGTGGATGAAACCTGTTTGTAATCAGTAGAGTGGTGTTGGGGATAAATCAAAACACTAATGTCAGCACACGATGATTCTTCTCTTTAAGGAAAATATTCAGGTGCACATGTATAATTCATCTCCCTAATTAGAGGAGGAAACTGAGGAGAGAACAGCTTTCATGGTCTACATTTTTTTTCATCTGAGTGTTCAGATATAGTCTAATTTGCCTAAAGGGTATATCACTTTGTAAGTACATTGCATCTATATTTGCTTCTTGCCTTAAATGACTTTTTTTTTTTTTTGCATTCATCTACCTGTTTAACAGAGGCCTCAAAACAATTATACCAAACAAACAAAACCAAATTACCTCAATTCAACATAGAACAGATGCTCATATTCAAAACCATGTGAATAATATCATTCCACTTTTAGGAAAATTAAGCAGTTGAATATTTTAAAATATTTTAGATGATTTTGCTTTATCTTTGGCACTGCTTTTATATTAAAGTTCTACTGATGATCTAAAAAATGGTGGTAAAATAATTTTCTGAGCTGAATATAGGCAAGTAAAATACATGAACAAAATTAACAAAATGAAAACCAAACTTCTTAAGTCCTGATAGAATACAACTGCAAAAAATGAATCTCATAAAAAGAATCTCAGCTTCACCGAATAAGGGAAAATATGCCCAAATATGCATTTTTAGATCTACTGGCCTTTGATGATAAAAAATTATTGTCTCTTTCCCAAAGTGTATGTACCACCCTCCACTGGCAGCAGAAGCATCATACCATATGATTGTTACAGTTCAGAATGAAGATAGCCAAGAGTTTGGTTTTGAAGAAAGACCTTTCTCAGTGAAAACCTAGTTCTACAGCTGGCCACGCCATGTGATCTTCCAAATTCATTTAACCTCTTTAAGCCTCAGAATCAACTGGTAAAATGGGAGAATTAATAGCATCTACCTGGCAATAGTAAACTTTTAAATGGGAGAAATAATAGCATCTGTCTTGCTGAAAGACAAAAAAAAAAAAAAAAGAGAGAGAGAGAGGCTTTAAAGCTCCTGGTGACTGACACAGTGTTAACCACATAACAAATGGTGGTTTGCCCCAAGTGAACAGATGAACCTTTGCTAAATCACTCATTTGGAACAAACATAATGAACAGCAGCTGTTTTACTGGTTTTAAAGGTCAAATAAACAGGGCAAACAAGATTTCAATAATTCTCCCTTCCAAAGTTGGAGGTAAAATATTTAAGGCTGCCACAGTTCTTACCACCTGCAAAGTTGACCTTAGACTTCTAATGACTATAAAGTGAACTAAACCATGAAACCAGGTAGAGCCCTATTTGGTCAACTAATTTGACCTTCCCATTAAGGAAAACTACTCATAAGTGCCCCATAAAATTAACAGATTCCCTAGCTCCACTATTGTGGCAAAGACACACTTTGCTCTTCCAAATAAAAGCATACATTTCCCAGTCCCTGTTCCAACTGATAGGGCAATGGGACTAATTCTGGCTAATGAGAAGTATTGCATATGATTTCACGAAGATTTCAAAAGGAGGTGATTCACGTGGGAAGTGTTGCTTTTTCTATATCCTTTCCTTTGGCTTTTTGAAATATGACGGTGGAGCCCTTGCAGCCATCCTGGATCATGTACTGCACTTGTGAAGGATACATATATCAGGGACAGCAATGGATGGAAGCCTGGATCCTAGATGACACTAGGATAGCACAGTTTGATCCCAAACTCCTGACTTTTGAATTTATTTTACCAGAAAGAGGAGATACCTCTTTCTTACTTAAGCCATTGTTATTTATAATTACTGATATTAATAATTAATAATTACTGATAATAATAATATATTTATTAATATTAATGATTAACAATATGCTTAAATACATACATACACACACATACACACACGCACATGCACACATACACGCACACGCTTCAATCATAACTACATTGTGATATACCAGCTTCTGCTTCAACTTATGAATCTCTCTAAAGATAAGGGACTTAGGTATTGTTCAAAAGGTAAACAGAAGACTTTCAGAGATCCTGCCTACTTCTAAAGAGAGGCTATCAAGTTATGCCTTGTTTTCTTAATAGCTGGCACAATATGTGGTACCTGGTTAGTGTTCAGTAATATTTGCCCAGTAAAAGAATGAAACTGGGAAATAGTCCCTTAAAGACTGTGAACATCTGATTGCAAATTGGTAATGCTGAATGTCCCCCTCAATTGACTCTCATTGGTGAATGTTTCATGTAGCAAACATGCTGGTCCTTTCAAAAACTTGGATGTCATGAAAGGTGACCTAAAAGTATAATAGTTAATATCTCACCTCATTAATCCACCCACCAAACGGCTTCCATACCTGTGCACTGCTTCTCATTAGTACAAAGTAAACCCGGTATGACAAGGTCAGTGAGGACTCCAACTTGTCACGATTATTTGGCTTTGTGAACTTATTTTTTTGCGATGCTCATGACCAATTCCGTCTTAACTCGGCACATCTCTGATTGAGATAGGAAGCCCTTCCTTTGTAACTCTTCCTAAAAGGGAATCTGCATAGTGAAGCTTCTTATTTTCCCCCTGCCTTTTCTTCTATCACTTGTTATCCTGACTTCTCTGACAGAAGTTTGTCCCTCTTAGAATCATACAGATTTATGTTCATTTGAATTTCACTTATGTGTAAATTTCTTAACCTTTTCTGGTATCTGTTCAATTTGTGGCTTTTGTCTTTCAATAATTTAAGCTTCAAAGATCCTGTAGATTCTGAGTAACTTTATATATAGCTACTCTTCTCTTTGCTTCCAGATGGGATTCGAAGACTCCACTGGCTATTTAAAAAAAAAAAAAAAACCAACTCTCAGAATGGTAGTGTACACTATTTTACTTTATTCCCACAGGTTAAGAACTTTGGATTGCTGTATTTTTCCACATTTTCTTTGAAATTGCAATACAAACTGTAATTAGGCTTTGTCATTCCAGCACATGTCATCACTCTACCATGCTCTCTGCTTTGGCCAGGCTGACTTCCACTAGCTCACTGCTTAACTTTGAGAAGCCTTTTAGAATAACCAGGAGTCAGGGAGTGGTCAGGGAGTAGTTACTGGAATCCAAAAGGCATTATTATTTTAATATATATTTGGATGACTGGCTTTTAAAAAAGGCTGACTTTCTCCACTGCATTGATAAGGTTTTCAATAGCTTAGGCATTAAGCAAAATAGGTCAGCCTCTGTATATTAACAAAATAATTTTTAAAAAGTATAATAGTAACTACTTTTGGAAGTTGAAATGAACCATAGCATTATCAGCTTACAGAAAAGTAAAAGACCACTCTGGTTCTCATTGGAATTCCAAATTAAAAAAAAATAATAATGATATTAATTTATGAAGTTTACTCTAATCATATATAGCAAGGCAAAACAAAAGCCTACACATTTATATAATATAAAAGGAGAAAACAAAATCAACAAATGAATTATATCTGTGCTAATAATCACAAAAATTGATACATTCATTTATTTATATGTTTGTTTATCCGTTGTGTATCATTCAACTGTGTAACGTATTTGTTATATGAAATGGATAATATGCATTTCTGTTCAATTTGATTATATAGGCCAAGATTTGTTGCTTTGGGAGGTAAATTACTACCTTTGATTTTAAATCTTTGTGAAATTATCTTTTGCTACAATAACATATTAATCTTAAAATGTTGAACATAAAAAATCATGAACAGCTAATGTTTATGCCTCATAATATTAAATGTTTATACAAACACTGATCAATTAAAATTAAATATTCCATTTGGTCCCCAAATAGACAAACTATTTCCGTGAACTAGGAATCAATAAGAATTACGTTCTTTAACTTTGTGTTAAAATATATATTATATACAATTTTATACAAGTATCTTTCTCTGAAGATAGGAACAATACTTGAGATATATTTTATCTTCTATCATCTCAGAGCTATGCACTGTTCAAAATGTTATCAAATTCACTCTCAATAACAAGAGGAAGCAGGTTTTGGAAGGACTAAAAGGTGTGAGTTTGAGTAAGGCAAGATGCAAGAGGTGGTAATGCTACCTGTTATAAGTTTGTAGGAGTGAATTGGGTTGGTAAACAGAAATGTCTTGATCAGACATTCAGTTACTTGAGGTTGGTGTTTTCAGGGGAAATAACTCTGGCTATAGGGGTGAAATAAAAATGAAACAGTCTTTATTATTGTTCTGGGAGACTGGTCAAATTTCCTTTTACAGATCTAAAGTCCTAAATATTACCCCCCAAAACTGTGACTATAATCAGTTGTAAATCTGACTAAAATACACACTATTCACAGTATAACAAATAAAATGTAAAGTGATTACAAATTTCCTGTGAAAACTCTGTCTCAAGAAATTACTGGCTTGCTTGAGGATTAGTGCCTTCTTTACAGAATGAAGAGGACGTGTCCACTGAATGTGCTTCAAAGAAGATGACACATCCGTGACTACTGCCACTATGATGGACATTTTCTTGGGAGGTAACAAAGGGCGGGTCAGAATATTCTGTCCATTGGAAGCACTTGCCTAGTTATACTCACAAAGGATGGTGCCCGGTGACAGGAAACTCCCACAATTATCTACTGTGATTCCAATGTAGGGGTCCAGACTACATAGAGATGATATATATATATGAGATATATATGTATATATATACATACATATATGTGTATATAGAGAGATATAAAATGTGAGATATATATGTATGTATATATCTCATATATGTATATTTGAGGCATATTTTTTTTAATCTCACTTTAATAGCAGAAGGCTGTACCACAAAATGTTGCTTGGCATTACCTTGGAAAGATATCGATGATTATTGTCTACTACTATTTGCATGACTGCTATCTTTGTATCCCCAAACTTCTAACATTTCTTTTTGAAAAAAATCAGAAGTAAGCCTCAGAGAACAATGTCAGTCACTTCAAATTTTCACAAAGAACAGGGATTTATAATCTGGTCCTTGCACTTGTACACTGGGCATCAATTTCCTTTCATAAAAGTCTGTCAGAGTTTTACTCTAGTCATTATAACATGGTGATTAATCAAGGCAACCTCTCACTTTGCAGAAATCAGAGCTTCTGAGAAGGTAAAGTAATTGGAAGCGATTTTACAGAGAACAATTTTATAATCTGTATCTGTTTATGAATCTGTACGTGAGCCCAGAACTTCACTTCTGTTATATAATGAACTTTGACTAGAACATTAGGCTGTTTCAGGTTTTAATGATTTTCATCATTTAGTACTTGATTTTCAGGGGAGAGTTTTTTAAAAATAAAAACCTAGCATTTAAATACCCAACACTTCAGTATGTGAAACTTAAAAATCCTTTGCTTTGCTTCTTGAGTAAATGATATTTCTTTGCAAAAATAAGAATCTGGATAGTATAGACACATATTCAAAGTCCAAAGGCTATTTATTTATTTATTTAGGTATTGGCAACTGTACCGGGGCATTCTGCTACTGAGCTACATCCTCAGCCCTATTAATTGATTGATTCATTCTTTCTTGCATTTATTTTATTTTTCATTTTGAGACACGTTTTGATGAGTTACCCAGGCTGACCTGGAATGATCCTCCTACCTCAGTCTTCTGAGGAGTGGGACTACAGGTGTGCACCACCATACCAGGCTCAAAGAAAGGCCAGCTATTAGTATGACTAAAAGAGGGAGGTGGGCCTCACAAAGTGGCTATTCGAATTATAGTATATCAGCCAGGGCAAGTTATATAAACTCTTATCCCTAGTATTGTTACCCACATAACAGGATAAAGTTATTCTTCTTCTTAGGAAAGTTTAAGGGCAATGTAAAATAATATTCATAAAGAATGAGAAATGAAGTAATGGCTTAATTAACAGAATTAGGCCCATTCACCTGCCTAGACACATCAGCTGGGATCATCAGCCTACTTAATAGCCACAAAACTGAACTGGTCAATTGCAGTCCCCCTAAATCTTTACCTTTAACATTTAACCAATTAACTCAGTGTCTCCAGAGATACCTTTGTCCCCATGATCACCATCATGAAATAGCTGAAGATCTGAATCCTTCTCTGGGCACCTGATTTGTCTTCCAATCCATACCCCAAGGTCAAGCAGAAAACTCTTAGAAAGTGCAAATGTGACAATGCTACCCTCTGCCTGGTTCTGTTGAATTGTGCCTTCCCACCCAAGTCTTGAATTAGTGCCTATGACTGGCTAGAAATACTTTTCCTAAAATGCTGTATTCTTTGATTGCCGAATTAATTATGTGGGATTACATAATAATCAATTGCTGATTGTCAGCTACGAAAACTGAGTTGTTTAGAATACATGATTTCAAAGGCAGCAGAATACAACATACACTAGTATGGCAGTATGTAAAAAAGTGGATGTGTAACCGATGTGAATCTGCAATATGTACATGGGGTAAAAATGGGAGTTCATAATCCACTTGAATCAAATGTATGAAATATGATATGTCAAGAGCTTTGTAATGTTTTGAACCACTAATAATAAAAAAAATTAAAAAATAGAATACATGATTTCATTTTATTAGTCTTATTTATTTATAATATTTATTATCATACATGGCTATTACAGTCTAAGAAACATGTATCAGACCCTCTTGAAAAAAATTATTTACCCACTAGCATTAGGAAAACACTGTTCAGTTACTATGATGCAGCAATCTAGGAGTCACCTATACCACCCTTCGACTATTCCCCTACCGCCACCCCGCCCCTGCAAGATCTTCAAGCTCAACCAGGTGGGGCCACCAGTTTCCCCACAGTAGACCTTGCTAATCAGGCTGCAGCCTTAATTATAAGTGAATTTTGAAGAAAGCAGGCTTAAAAACTTCCTAAACTACTAATTCTTTTATAGCCATGAAGTGTTATCAAACTTCCCAATATACATAGCTAAGTTCCAGGACGAAAATTATAACAACAACAACAACAACAACAACAAAAGGTCCTTTAGTCAGCAGTATCAACTTTTTATCAAAACCATCTTTTACCTACACATCCAAACACCTAGCTCACAAAAATAACAGTTTTTAAAGCTACTTTAACTGAAGAGATTATTTTAACCAGGTTACTACAGATTCATTTTTTATTTTTAAAAGTCTGGCTCATAGCAGTAGTTATTTTCTTGCCTTTCAGACAAGAAAAGCATATAAGGGACATGTGACGACTACTAACAACACAAACCAGACTGTTTAAATTTTACTACATGAATCCTTTCACTGTCAATAAAGTATGAGTTACAGGGAGATCATCTTCATGTTTATTAAATTTAGAGAATAGTTGAAATAACCCAATCAACAAATGGGCCAAGGACCTGAACAGACACTTCTCAGAGGAGGACATACAATCAATCAACAAGTACATGAAAAAATGCTCACCATCTCTAGCAGTCAGAGAAATGCGAATCAAAACCACCCTAAGATACCATCTCACTCCAGTAAGATTGGCAGCCATTAAGAAGTCAAACAAGTGCTGGCGAGGATGTGGGGAAAAGGGTACACTTGTACATTGCTGGTGGGACTGCAAACTGGTGTGGCCAATTTGGAAAGCAGTATGGAGATTCCTGGGAAAGCTGGGAATGGAACCACCATTTGACCCAGCTATTGCCCTTCTTGGACTATTCCCTGAAGACCTTAAAAGAGAGTACTATAGGGATACTGCTACATCGATGTTCATAGCAGCACAATTCACAATAGCTAGAATGTGGAACCAACCTAGATGCCCTTCAATAGATGAATGGACAAAAAAATGTGGCATTTATACATAATGGAGTATTACTCTGCACTAAAAAATGACAAACTCATGGAATTTGCAGGGAAATGGATGGCATTAGAGCAGATTATGCTAAGTGAAACTAGCCAATCCCTAAAAAACAAATGCCAAATGTCTTCTTTGATATAAGGAGAGCAACTAATAACAGAGCAGAGAGGAAGAGCATGAGAAAAAGATTAACATTAAACAGGGATGAGAGGTGGGAGGGAAAGGGAGAGAGAAGGGAAATTGTATGGAAATGGAAGGAGACTCTCATTGTCATACAAAATTACATATAAGAGGATGTGAGGGGAAAGGGAAAAAAAATGGAGAGAAATGAATTACAGTAGATGGGGTAGAGAGAGAAGATGGGAGGGGAGGGGAGGGGGGATAGTAGAGGATAGGAAAGGTAGCAGAATACAACAGTCACTAGTATGGCAATACGTAAACACGTGGCTGTGTAACCGATGTGATTCTGCAATCTGTATACGGGGTAAAAATGGGAGTTCATAACCCACCTGAATCAAATGTATGAAGTATGATATGTCAAGAGCTTTGTAATGTTTTGAACAACCAATAAAAAAAATAGTTGCGATTTTAGGCATCTCATTTAGAAGTTACAGTTTTTGTAAACTTTTTGTGGCCTTTATTATAAGGAAATAAACTGGAGGTCAGGATTATAGTCTATTGCAATCATGGTACTAGATGATTAATTCCTTCTGTTTGTACAGAAGAAAAATGGGAATGCTATTTTAAGTTATTTTAAGTTAGGTACATGAACAAAACTGGTTTTATTTGTTCACAGCAATGGCCAGAAATCTAGAATGAGAATGTAAGTCTTATGGACTGAGATACATGTTCTTTTTCCTCTTTATCTTATTGTGTTAATTCAGACCTAATTTATAAGTTTATAAGAGCTTTTATCAAAACTCTTTTGAGTTCAAAAGGAATGGAAACGACATCTCAAAGGAGAACATAAGTGACAGCAAATACTAAGTCCTCTTCTGATTATGTGCCTACTGTATTTAGGGAAAGGGTCTCCAGAATTATATCCCTAAAATTATGTTTCTAGTGAGATTTTAGATCCTGGACTTTCCTCACCCAGAGTACTGCCTGTCTGTAAAGCATTTCTTCCCATCTGTCATCCAGTCAATCATCCAGCCCTGTCATTCCCTTCCAAATTATTTCTCAAGCTCTGTCATTCCACTTCCATCATCAAGACTGCATTATTTCCTGCCTTGCCTAGTAAGTTCCTTTCACTTATCTCCTTTCATCACCCTTTGTCTCTCTCTAACCAATTCTCTACTGTGCAGCCAGAGTGATTTTTTAATAACAAATCATGACATTTTCACACTACCACCATTTGAGAGCTTCTTGTATTCTAAAATGACATCCAACATTTTCATGGCTTATGAGAGTTTGACACATCCTGTCACTGGACTGCTATCTGCCTGTCTTTGTGCCATTCTGTACTTGCTTGCTTGACCCAGTCTCTCTGTTCCATTCCTTGAAGAAGCCCTACTTTGTGCTTAGGAAACTGCACAAATGACATCACACCATTCCTGGAACTTCTCTATCTACTCTGTGAACCTACTTTGTAGACTGCTCTTTGCCTTTCTGGCTTCCCAAGAAGCACTTTTCAAATGCAGAAGACAAATAAGGCTTGAAAAGGGAATGCTGTCATTGTGAAGGCTTTGTTAAGTCCTTGGCCAAAGGGCCAGGCATCAAAATAAAAAGGTCATGGAGAACTCAAAGAATAATTTGCCCTGTAGGTGGTCAACTCATTAAGACTCTTATATCCAAGTGGACAGAAATCCTTCCAACACTGGTGGATAAAATCCTCCTTTCCAGATGTCAAGTTCAACAGTGACTATTTAAAGTGCCAGCAAAAGATATATACAATTATTGGGAGATAAGCTCACATAATAAAATTATGTGGGCTTTCTGTTTCAAATCTCATTTTCCTTGTAAAATATATATATATATATATCCATTTCAAATGGGTCTGTGGATAGTAATCAACACATATTTTCTTCTGTAGTTTGATCAACATTAGCTTCAAGGCATATTAACCTACACCATCAGGCTCAAAAATTAAAAGAGGTTAATTTTAAAGAAAATCAATAAAAAATTGACAACAATGGAAAATTTCAATTAAGAGTATAATATTACATTCATTTTCAAAGTTGCTAAGAGTTACTGGAAATAAACACATCATCACCAGGATGGCAAAACTGGAAAAAAAAAAAAAAACAGGGATTTACAGGAGTTTTACATATTTCAAAACTTAAATAAATAAAAGTTTTATTATTGAATCTGACAGCATTGTAATGCCCATGTTAATGATGGGTGACACATCATGCCAAGGCTGGAAAAAGAAGAAAAGACTGTGTAGTGAATGCAAAATTCTTATTATCAATTTGTAAATTAACTCTGAAAGGACTAATGAGTAGCATATTGTTTCCCAGAATTAGGGTCACCACCATATGGAGGTCTACAGATAAAGCCACAGTCTGTCAATTTGTATGTTTAAAAAGTTCACCTAAAGAGGAAACCATGAAAATATCACTATAAAAGGAGAACTACATTGAGTATCTTTGTACTCTTGGTTTAATTAGGTTCAGGAAGGAAGGAAGGAAGGAAGAAAATAAATGGAAGGCAATGGTACTTTAAAAACCTGGAGCATTATGGGGAGTGTTCTAAAGTACACCCCATCTCTGGGTGAGGAAGACCTGGGGGAAGGAAAGAGAGTAGCTTTCAATACCTCTGCAGATGATTTCAGGTAAGACTATGAATTGAGACAGATTAAAAGGATGAAGTGCAATGAATTAGAAGCACCGTTTCTTTGGCCAATTTCTACTCAGCATCTAAATCATGGTAAGAACTGTATTGTGATAATGTGTCAACCATTATCCAATTTGTAAAATTACCTAACTGTCCAAGCCATCTTAACTGACAAACTATCTCCCTGGTCCAAGACAAGAAGAGCAGGCCCTGAAAGGAACATACAGACAAGCTGTGTGCCATTGTTTTTTTCTTCAGGGCAAGGAGTCCTGAAGAACTGTGTGTTTTAAAAAAGGATGGTCCAAATGAGACCCAGACAAGAGAAGTCTAGAAGAATAAGCAGTCAGTGTTCTTAGACTTAAAACTGCTGTTTCTTTTATTGTAAGATGAGAGGCCTAAATCAGATTCAATTAAATGCCTTCCTTCACAAGGAGTTTGTGATTCTATGATGGGAAAATGCATGAAGAATCGAAGGTTAGCTCTACTTGATTCATGAACTACTAGTGAAACTGAAAAAGCAGCCAGAGTCCCAGTTACAATCTTAATTATGAACCAGATGTCACCTGTGTCCACATCTTAATTACCATGTGTAAGTGGTAATTCTCCATTACAGAACTCTCCTTCAATTACAGGCTGGTATGCCCAAATACCTAGTCAATGTCCCCACTGAAAACGTTTATGGACACCTAAGATTCAATATGTCTTAAATTGTACCCATGGTGTTGCCTCATCCAAACATTCCATTTCATTTCCATGATCTTTTGATTCACTATATAAGTCTTCTCCTCTTTTCACAGCCTGTGTACTTGATTCCTCATAGAGAAATCGGAAATCACCCTAAGACTCCTTTCTCTCATGCCCATAAATACTTACTTATTTTTAATTCCTATTGATTTTTCTCTCCTGAGTATATCAAGTATCTGTTTATAATCAATATCATGAGCATGGTATCTAGACCACGTATCTATCATGTCTACCATGGACAACTCAAAAATACCCAATCTTCAAAGATAAACACGAGCCTTCTCTGCACCCACACACCCAAGAAAGACAGTTTAGAATTGGAATTTGAGGCAAGTTACCCATTGGCTTAAAGTACCTCAAAAGGTTCATGTTTGTAGACTAAAGATCGGAAACCTTTGAGGTTCTGCATGGTCTGTTGTAGACCTACCTTAATAGCCTAATCTTCCTTTTCTATGATCTCATTAGCTTGCTTTCAGTCCCTTGTACCTGTCAAATTCCTTAATGCTTTGCATGATCCTGGTATCCGCTGTTCCTTTTGCCTGACATGCTCCATTTCAGAGCTCAATTCAGACATTCCATTGTCAGACTGGTGTTCCCTGAGATAATCCCAATCTCACCTATTATAAGATTTATTAATTTTAGCAAGGATTATACTGTTTATTAAGGATTTACTATATGCAAGCACTATTTTAGGTACAGTCCTGCATATTAATTCATCTTTACTATAATATGATGAGTAGATGCTCCATAATATTTTTAAATGCATGAATAACAAATGAATGAGATAAAAAATCAAGGTGATTCTATACCCTTATAATTCTATAGTTGTATATTTTACAAAATGTCTATGTCTACAGATTTCTGATAGTGATTTGCATACATTGAGGTCATAAACAATAAAATGTCCTGCATTTGAGGAAGTGTTACCTAGGAAAAGTCTAACACCTTGAAGGTTGACTATCTTTCAAAAGAAAGTATGTTAATTGAATACAAAGAGGAGAGAATACTAGCAATTTTAGAATGTGGAGCTGAAGGCCCTTTTAGGAGTATATGTATGTACACCCACATAGATATGTGATTAAGATGGTACCTAAAAACTTATCAGAGTTTTTATCCAGGCAACTGTACATTTTCTATAGCAATTTAGACCTTTTTTTTTTTATCTTTGTAAACATTTAATCTGCTAAAAAGCAGAGCTTAAGATGATTTTTAATAAATTCAGTTCACAGAGTGTAACCAAGACTTGGAATAAGTTGCATCATTTTAAAAATTAAAATATTTTTAAAAGGGGATGATCTTATTGGAAATTATTTAGCATAGTCAATACTTTGAGTCTGAAGTAATTGGTGAGCCCCAACCTGCGATATTTTTGCACTTACCCTACAATAGTGACTGACACACAAATGATACTTAGTAAACTAAAATAAGAAAACATTGTTCTTAAACCATTCACTTTCTGAAATGATCTATGTCAGTCAGAATGGATAGCTACTCATCACTGTAATCCATAGGTACTCGGGCTAAGTCAATGGCCTAGGCATTTTCATTTTATCAGGTAGAACCATATTATTTTTCAAAATGGAGAATTTATATTTCCACCAACAGTTTATAATGTTCATCAATTTTTAAAATTAATTAACTTTACTTAGGTATATAGATGACAGCGGAATGCATTTTCATTCATTGTACACAGCTTCTCATTTCTCTGGTTGTACATGATGTAGCGCTGCACCATATGCGCAGTTCCTCCATTTTCCCCATCACCTCCCCACCCGCCCCCGCCACCCCTGTTATGGATCAGCATCCACTTATTAGAGAGAACATTTGGCCTTTGTTTTTTGGGGATTGGCTTATTTAGCTTAGCATGATATTCTCCAACTCCATCCTGTTACCTTCAAATGCCGTAATTTTAATCTCTTTCAATGCTGAGTAATATTCCATTGTGTACATATACCACAATTTCTTTATCCATTCATCTATTGAGGGGCATTTAGGTTGCTTCCACAGTTTACCTATTGTGAATTGAGCTGCTATAAACATTGATGCCAATGTGCTACTACAGTATACTGATTTTAAGTTCTTTGTGTATAGACTGAGGAGTGGGATAGCTGGGTCACATGGTGATTCCATTCCAAGTTTTCCAAGGAATCCCCATACTACTTTCCAGAGTAGTTTCATCAATTTGCAGAACCACTAGCAATGTATGAGTGTGCCTTTTCCCCACCTCCCTTCCAAAATGTTTTGTGGTCTGTGTTCTTGAGAACTGCCATTCTGACTGGCCTCAGATGAAATCTTAGAGTAGTTTTGATCTGCATTTCTTTAATTACTAGAGATGCTGAACATTTTTTTTTCATATATTTGTTAATCAAATGTATATCTTCTTCTGAGAAGTGTCTGTTCAGTTCCTTAGCCCATTTATGGATTGGGTTGTTTGGGGTTTTTTGGTATTAAGTTTTTTGATTTTTTTATGTATGCTGGAGAATAGTGCTCTATTTGACATGAGTGTGGCAACAATTTGCTCCCAAATTGTAGGCTCTTTGTTCACCTCATTGATCGTTTCTTTTGCTGAGAAGAAGCTTTTTGGTTTGAGTCATCCATTTATTAATTCTTGATTTTATTTCTTATGCTTTAGGAGTCTTGCTAAGTAAATTGGGGGCCTGATCTGACATGATGAAGATTTAGGCCTACTTTTTCCTTTATAAGGCACAGGATCTCTGGTCTAATTCCTAGATCTTTGATCCACTTTGAGTTGAGTTTTGTCTATGGTGAGAGATAGGGGTTTAGTTTCACTTTGCTGCATATGGCTTTCCAGTTTTCCCAGCATGATTTGTTGAAGAGGCTATCTTTTCTCCAATGTATGTTTTTGGGACCTTTGTCCAGCATGAGATAACTGTATTTTTGTGGGTTTGTCTCTGTGTCTTCTGTTCTGTACCATTGGTCTATATGTCTATTTTTTGTGCCAATACAATGCTGTTTTTGTTACTATAGCTTTGTAGTGTAGTTTAAGGTCTGGTATTATTACGCCTCCTGCTTCACTCTTCTTGCTAAGGATTGCTTTGGCCATTCTGGGTACCTTATTTTTCCAAATGAATTTCATGATTGCTTTTTCTATTTATATAAGGAATGATGATGGGTTTTTAATTGGAATTACATTGAATCTGTATAGTGCTTTGGGTTGTATGGCCATTTCGAAAATATTGATTTTGCCTATCCAAGAGCAGGGGAGATCTTTCCATTTTTTAAGGTCTTCTTCAATCTCTTTCCTTAGTGTTCTGTAGTTTTCATTGTAGAGGTCTTTCACCTCTTTTGTTGATTCCTAAGCATTTATTTATTTATCTATTTATTTATTTATTTTTGAGGCTATTGTGAATGGGGTAGTTTTCCTAATTTCTCTGTCAGAGGATTCATCACTGATGTATAGAAATGCTTTTGATTTATGGGTATTGATTTTATATCCTGCTACTTTGATGAATTCATTTATTAATTCTAGAAGTTTTCTGGTGGAGTTTTTGGATCTTCTAAGTATATAATCGCGTCGTCAGCAAATAATGATAGTTTGAGTTCTTCTTTCCCTATTTGTATCCCTTTAGTTTCTTTCATCTAATTACTCCAGAGTTTCAACGACTATGTTGCCTAGAAGTTGAAAGAGGGAATCCCTGTCTTGTCCCAGTTTTTAGAGGGAATGATTCTAATTTTTCTCCATGTAGAATGATGCTGGCCTTGGGTTTAGCATAGATAACTTTTACAATGTTGAAGTATGCTCCTACAATCCCAAGTTTTTCTAGTGTTTTTAATATGAAAGGGTACTGTGTTTTGTCAAATGTCTTCTATGCATCAATTGGTATAACCATATGATTCTTATCTTTAAGTCTATTGATGTGATGAATTATATTTATTGATTTCTCTTGCATCCCTGGAATGAACTCCATTTGATCATGGTGCACTATTTTTAAATATGTTTTTGTATATGATTTGCTAGAATTTTAGTGAGAATTTTGCATCAATGTTCATCAAGGATATTGGTCTGAAATTTTCTTTCCTTAATGTATCTCTGCCTGGTTTTCATATCAGGATGATACTAGCTTCGTAGAATGAGTTTGGAAGAGTTCATTCCTTTTCTATTTCATGAAATAATTTCAGGAATATTGGCATTAATTCTTCTCTACCTTGTGGACTTACAGCATTCCTGAACATTTCTAGTACCTTACTGTTTAGGGGGAGACAAATAATACCAACAACCAGAGCAAACAACATCTGGCATTAAACCAAATAATTCCTGTGATGATGTCTATAATGGTAATTATCACAATAAATAGAAATGATATAATCAATTATTGCCTAAAATTTTTAAAAAGTATATTTGCAAAAGGGTTACAATTTCAAATGGTAGACAGGGATAGAACAGAAATGATAAAGGATATGATGATTATGAGGGAGGAGAAGAGAAGCAGAAGTAAAATCTAAAGGAACAGTGAGAAAGAATACCAGAGACTGGCTATTAGTAGAAGAGACAAAGAGAATCAAGGGCACATGATGAAGACACGAATTGGTGTGAATATACTTTGTATACAGCCAGAGATATGAAAAGTTGTGCTGCATATGTGTAATAAGAATTGTAATGCATTCCACTGTCATATATAAATAAAAATAAATTTAAAAAAATGACAATTGCAAAAAAAAGTAATTAAGGGCAACAGGCAAGAGTGAAAAAAATAAAGTAAAAATTTTAAAAATAAAAATAAAAGAAAACAAAACTGAAATATAATAATCAAACATTCTATTCCTCAAAAAACTGATCCATAAAAAGCAACTGGCTTCAAAAATGCTATAAATGAGAGAAAGAAAAGATATGAATATGTATAAATATCACGAATCATTAAGATCACAATTAAACAGAGAAAAGAAAGGAAGAAGGAGGGAAAAAAAATCTCAATGAAAAGTTAAAGAATTATTTCCCTTGGAGTTCAAAAGCTTCTCAGATTCTCTTCTTAGCAGTGTTAGTTGGGGTTCTCTGGAGGGTGATGCTCCACCCTTGGGTAAATTTCTCAAGTGAGTGAGGGAATCCTGTATGCAGAATTCCTAGAAGCAGGGTTTAGGCTTAGGTGGGCTCCAGTTTCTTTGCTGAATACAAGTTGGTCTGGAGATTTTTAAATCAGCACATCTCCAGGGCCCAGAAATTGCAGTCTATGCTAGAAGATTTCACTTCAGAGATCTCCCCTGGCTTCTACACATGTGGTGGAGGAGGCAATTCTTAGTCCCCTACATCACCTGTGCACCCCATGTTTTCTGGTCTCAGTTTCAATCTCCAAATTCAGTCTGTCTCACTTTTGAATTCTCAGCCAGGCCTATCTTTCCCAGCCAGTCCTGAAAGCAGCCAGATTGGAGGGGAGAGGGAGAGCCAGGTAGGTTTCTGCGACCAGTTGTTTCCACATTTGATTTTCTCCTAGTCACTTAGGCACACTCTATGTCATGCAGTGTGGGTTTGCCAGGCCTGTATTTTGGGTCAGTCTCAGGTTTACCAGTAATCCGCTCCCCCAGCAGCTGACCCGTATGCTGAAGCTGCATAATGGTTCCTTTCACTGTCCTCTGCAGATAGCCTGGAGAGACGTGACTTCTTTCCTGCACAAGGATATTGTGCAGTGTGCCTTTCAGTTTAGTTGGGTGGTGTCTTTGATGTCTAAACTCTCCATACCCAGACACACCCCTGGATTCCAAAATGTGGCTTCCTTTAATTCCCTTATCCCTCCATTCTGCTTGCAAAGTGACTACTCTGGCTGGTTTCTCCAGCCACGGTAGCAGATGTAGGTAGCTCTGGGATTTTTTTCCTTATTCTCTTACTTCCAACCTCCCAAGTCCCCAATCTGCTCTAAACATCCACTACAAAATTCCAGTAGCATCCCTCAATTTTCTTTTTGTTCACCCACCCTGTTTGGATTCTACCTGTCTGCTTTCTTGGTTGCATGCTATAGAGCAGTCAGCAAAGTGATCTTCTCTAGTCTGTCATCTTGAAACTTTGTACATTATGTTTGTAAGACTTATCTTTTAAATCTGTATGATTTGCTCAAAGTCGTATGTGTATCATTCTAAGGGGAAAGTATACAACCTACATTTACAATATGAACATTATTTATCCTAAGGTACTACATATTTTCATGTTTGTTTTCAAGAGGGACAAAGTAACAGATAATTATTGTTGTTAAAAGATGATTTAGCAATGACAAAATTAGGAAAAATATAGCAATCATTTTTTATAAGAATCATTCAAGCCATAAATGCATACTATGTAATTCCCATAGTCTGTTACTCTGAAAGAAGGCACATAATGTTTGTCATACATATCAATTCCTGTTGGATGCCTAAAATTTTGTCCTGTTTTTTAAAAAAATGGCCCCTTATTTTTGTGATGATAAAACTAGACTGCTGTACCACTTCATTACCATTTTATAGTGAAATATTAGATGAATATTGGACCAGGAGGATTAACAGACTTATGATCATAAATTGCTGTGCAATGAGCTATACTTAGGCAATAAATATTTTTATTTAAACTTTAAAAGTTTATGTCATAAAAATGATTTCATTATGTAAACCATCAAATATATATGGTCATTTTCTTCTAGTATCAGAAATTCATAATACTTTTTTCTAACTCTCTGGATGATTTTAAGCCTTTACTTGACCTTCACAATATTCTAATCTTTATTATAAAGATTGCACTTAAATCAGACATTAGTTTTGAAAAGTATCCTGTTACTCAAACAACAATAATTTTCAAATAATAATTGTTAGAGGTAACTGTGTCAAAACATACAAACAGGGCTGGGATTGTGGATCTATGGTACAATGCTTGCCTAGCATGCGTGAGGCACTGGGTTCAATTCCCAACACCACATAAAAATCAACAAACAAATAAAGGTGCTGTGTCCATATACAACTAAAAAAATACATTTAAAACACACACACACACACACACACACCTAAAATGTCAAGAAAAAAAGTAGAGCCTGCAGAATTCCAACAGTGGTATCATTTTTGCCATAGTTGCTGAATAACCAAATAAAGAGCACTGCAGAAATAGTCTACACTGAGTTTAAGTTCTTTTATTAATGTACTTTTAAGTCTTCCTCGAATATGATAATGATAAGGACCACAAAAATCCGCAAGACAATAAAGAAACAGTTAAACATATTAGTGAGAAAGAAAGGTGTTATAACTATTTTCCAAAGCAAGTAGAGACCAAACTTTAGGACTAGAAAGACATAATAAATCTCTTCCTACTATTGTAATGAGATGCCACAACAATGTTCAGTTAAAAGCTCTAAGTGGACACCATGTGCAGTTTGATGTATAAATATAATGTTTTAATTTTACAGTTTTGTGCATGTATGTGCATGCACATGCCCTAGGGCATGAACCCAGAACCTTGCTCATGCTAACCCTGCATTCCCACTGAGCTATATCCTCTAACCCCAACATAGCAATGACATAAATTATTTACTCACTGAGTTGAGTTTTGTGCCCATGTGATTGAGGTTAAGGAGTACAAGGTTTTTTTTTTTTTTTCTTTTTGACACAGGGGATTGAACCCAGAGGGGATTAACCATAGAGCCACATCCCAACCCTTTTTTTAAAAATATTTTATTTTGAGACAGGGTCTTAGAGTTGCTTGGACCTCACTAAGTTGCTGAAGCTGGCTCTAAACTTAAAACCCTCCTGCCTCAGCCTCCTGGGCTGCTGAGATTACAGGCATGCTGGTTTTTCCTCTTTTTTTTTTTTTTTTTTCCTTTTAAATTTTAAGTCACTTCTTATTCTATCCATGTTTTAAAGGGGTTACTAGCCTTTTGGACTGATAAAAATCATTTAACTTAAAATTTATGCTGTCCCAAAATTAATTGAACTGTTAATTTTTTCTTTCATTAATTCACTTGTACATTCTTCAATCACTGTTTGTCTGTCTTTGCACCCATCCATTTATCACACAGTGTGCACAGTCAACACTTAATTGACTCTTAAGCCTATGGTGGGACATCGGAATGCTTCACTTTTTGCCACACTCACTGTCCAATTTCTGATCCTCTGGAAGAGCCATAATATTGGGGGAAAACGTTCTTTTCTATTTAAATTAATGCAGTTATGCCCATAAAATTCAGTGAAAAATAACTGCGAGAATATTCAGAGTTATGTGTATGTTACAAAATATTAATTACCAATTTGCTATTTCACCTGGAATAGCAATGTCACCGAGTCATTCATGAGCTAAATTACAGTTTTGCTATATTCCTGATTCAACATTACTCCCTAATTTAAAGAGAAATATCACCAAAATAATGTCTCAACAATTGACTTTTTTCCTTAATTTCATACACTCTCATGCCTTTGAAAATGCTATTTCTCATGGTACCTACCTACACCTTTCACATTTTCTTCCCTTCATATGTAAGCCCAACACCTAGGAAGCTCCTACTCATCTCTCAAATTTTAGAAAAGTTAAAGTCAAACAAAAACATTACCAAAATTAGATTAAGGAAACAGAACATAATGCAATCTCACCTGTATCTTGTACAAGTAGCATTCTGACTTGATGGAGCTACCGGTTTGAAAGTGATATGGGGAGAAACCTGGGCTGAGAGCAGAAATCCGAGAGCAAGAATAATGAGTGCCACAGTAGTACCTAGGGGGGAAAAATGTTTTACATCAGAGAGACGTTTGACAACATTTTTCCAAAGACTGGATTTCATGTATCGTACTTCTAAAAAATACCTTGATTTATCTTCTCTGGTTTAAAATAAAAGTTTCTACTATCTAAACAAATTATCAGAAAAGCTCACTAGGACATTGTGAGACATGAGGAAAGTAAAATTCAAAGCAAATACAATTATGAATCAAAAAGAAAACTGATGATTCTCCTCCTCTAAAAACAAAACGAAAGAAATACAAAGCAAAAACAACCAAACACCTAGAATTGCTGGATATCTTAAAGTAAGCAACATTATAGAGAGTCTAACAAGTCAGGAAGAACAAAACCCAACAGATGTACATCAACTATTCCTTTTGGTGCCAAGAAAATTGTTCTAATGGCCTTCGGTCATATAAGACCTAAATCAGTGGAACTAAAAAGTAACACTGATTATTTCTGAAGCAAGCAAGAGAGTGTTTATTATTAAAAAGAAAGTTTTCTTCTTTAAATTTAAGACTTTAAGGTATCAAGAATGAAATAACACATGACCTCATTTATCTTGCCTGTTGGCATTTGGGAATAGAATACTTACCTTTGGATTTAAAGGAAAGTTTTAGTAATTAAGACTATTAAAAAGACCGAAGTTTGAGTTCTTGATCAATGTCCTGATGGTAAACAAGAAGTTTTCAAATTTCTGATAATTGCTTCAGCCACAGAATTTTAAGGGTGAACAAAAAGAGTGATAGGAAGAAAGGCAAAATGGCTGCATTAATTTGTATAATTTATTTAAATTAGGCAACATAATTAAAATGTGAAATTTAGGGGGTGTCTTTATGTAGAAGTAAAGATTGTATTAGTTTAACTGAGAGGTAATTTAAGATGTGACCAAATATATGGTTAAAGAAATAGATAAAACAAGAATTTTAGAAAACACCATGGAGGTTCAGTGGGACTGTGTAATAACTGAAATGTTTGTTGGAATGTGTCAAGTTAAGCACCTTGGGAATGAGATGCCCTTGGAATCCGAGGGTTGTGCCTAAGTACTGAGCTCTGCTGTTTCTTGATTCCGATCTTGGACCTTTACAAACTTTGATTTTGTCTTCCATAAAATGGGACTTAGTGAAAATACTTACAGAATTACTGAAGTTTAAGTGTTATTATGCATTTGAAATATTTGTATAATAAAAATGCTCTGAAACATTTTTAAAAGTTAGTTATGCTGTAGTTATCATTAGAAGCAGTAGCAGCAAGAGTGGACCTTCAAAGTAGGAGAAAAAGTTGAATGAAAGAGAGACCTAAAGGGAAGATCAGAAGTCTGTTTTGCTAAACTAGGTCAATGGAGTCTTACACCAAAAATCACTGTGTGTTTTCTTCCTGTTTACTTAAAAAACTCAGACCACACTAGGTATAGCTTGAGCCTTTACTTTACTCAAAAGGCTATCAAGCCCTAAATGGAGAAATAGAAAAGAGATATACATTTGTTCTGAAAATCAAGCCTTTTCTTCAAACAAAACATGACTTTTACTGTTTATCTATTGAAGAACTTGAGTTTTAATTATTTGCCCAAACAATTTCCATAGCTCATTTCTGTGAAACAGGTAAAATAATTTCATCAGGAAATGCTGGTACTTGAAGGTGTGAATAAAGCTGATATTCTTCCTTCATAGTAATAATTCAATAACCTGTGCCCATGATAAATTGTAAATACTAAGTTGCATAACTATATATCAAATTCTAGTGCCTGGCACATATTTATCTCAGAAAGTAGTGGCTGACATATGTATTCAAGTTATATGGATTTTTATAATGTTGGTTATTTTTGAAAAAAAGAATAAGAACAAAAAAATGTTAAGATTATACAGTTCAAGTCATGAGTTAGTATGGTACAAATAACCTAGGTGAGTTATGTAATATGGATAATATAACTCTTGCTTCTGTGTCTAAAAAAAGTTCAATCCATCTTCAGAATTTTGGGAATGGAACATTCTGGATATGTAGAATTCCTAAATGCTTGAGGGTCAACCCTTCTTAAGCATATTTATTATATTATTAAACTAATTTGGATGGAAATATTTTAAAAGCTATACTTATATCTTTATCTTTTAAAATTTTCTGTGGCAATGTTTAGTCCTTGCTTCCTACTGGAGGAGATGCCTGGGATGCCCCTGCCCTCTGACTCAGCCTCTCCAGAAGATGGGGAGGAGAAGCATGGGCTTCATAGAGCTCCACAGGTAACTGTGATGCTCAGACAGAGATTAAAAACCCTTCTAACTACTTGTATTACCCTTTTTCTTTCATTTAGCAAGTTACAAATGTTTTATCAGTTGCTTGTTAGTATTAGAAATTACTATAGTTATTATCAAATGATTCATTACTATAACCTACATATTCTATATATATATATATATATATATATATATTATATACACATATATATTATATATATCCTCTATAACCTCTCTTTCTATAATATAAAAAATAAATCACAAAAAATCATATAAAATTAATAAAGTTCATTAGTGTAAGCTTAGTATAGGAAAGCTTTGGATGAAAGGCATTTCTCCTGTGTAGTGTGCAGTGTTGCTTCCTCCTGATATTTCAGGAAAAGAGTATCTCCTAACCAAGCACACTGGTAGATTTTAAACGTTTGGTAAAATTTTCCCCATAAAGATATTCTTCAAAGAAAGTGACGTAAGTTGGATAATAGCATTCTGAAGAATATCTCATTAATAAGCTATATTAAATACCCAGTACAGAGCTGGAATTATCTTTTAGAAAAAAATCATTTCCTTTCCTTAGTTCCCCTAATGTGTGCCTAAGTTTCACCAGCAGAACCTATCAAAATGCTCCAGCTCCAGACCCCATCTTCATAGATTCTAACTTAGATCTAAGATGGTGCCCACAAATTCACATTTTAAAATAAGTAGCACTGCTGCTTCTGAGAGAGACAGCCTATGAATAATGTTTTCAGAAATATTCCACTACCAAAATATGTGGTAGAAACGGCACGGTGTTTCTGGCCTTCTAAGATTTATTATAAATACTGTTACACAGACACAAGACTCCCAGTATTCAACAAGAGGCTGCTATTAAATTGTCATATTCAAAAAAAGACCAGTTTTTTTCAACAAGGTTTGAAAATATTAAAAATGAGAACATGATAAAATATGCCACATTTAAAATTATTGACAGCTTACATACATTTCTCTGTATAAAGAGTTTCTTTGGGATTAAACAGTTTATTTATAATAATTTTTAGGGGTTAATATCTATTCAAAAATTATCTTGATATGATTTAACCTATTTTTTCATATTTTTAATCCAATTTAAAAAATAAAACACAATATAGGGAATAAAACTGAATCCTAAGTTTAAAAATTCTAGGCTGTAGCCAATTTAAAAAATTTAAAATGAACATTTTCATAATACTCAGTGCTATTAAAATAGCAATATGTATCTATATACAAATAAATAAAACAAAAAATATTGAAATAAAGGGATAGGAAGGATAAAAGAATGAAGCAGACATTATTACTTTATGTATATAGGTGACTGCATGACCAATGTGATTGTACAAGATGTACACTCAGAAAAATGAGAAATTATATCCCATTATGTATGATATCAAAGTGCATAAATGCATTCTACTGCCATATATAACCAATTAAAACAAACAAAGAAATTTTTTTAAAAAATCCACTGAATCAACTGGTATTACAGTGTCAAAGAAGCATCTACTGTGAGGTTTACCCTGGAGGAAAACGTACAAATTAACAGGGCTGCCAAGTGCTAATTAGGCCTCCTTCGCAAAGTGTAAACTTGCACTGGCTACTGTCTTCTAGTGGACCTGTTTAACCACAATTACAAACAGGAAACTGCACAAATGCCATCATTTACCTCTATATATGCAGGTAAAAGAGGAAACCTGTGACAACAAGCCAGGTTTTCTACCTTGTAAGCCACTGTAATACCTACTGACCACACAGCTGGAGGTCAGAAGCCTTCTGGATGGGGCTGTCTGCAGACTGTAAAGTATTTTTAACTGTCAGAGCTGAGGTGGCGGCAGATTTGGCAGAAAAGAGAAAAAGGAAAGGAAAATGGCTAAATGTTGCTGGGAAGAAACAACCGTGAAGTCTTTAGTCTTTTCTTTCTTATGAATGTCTTACTACTTCCTCTCAAGAGTCAGGCATGCTTGCTGGACCCCTCTGGGCAAAAGACCTATAGGGAAGGGAAACATGAATTTCCAGGTGGATTAAGAAGGGGGAGGCTATTTCAAAGTGTGGATAAAACAACAGAGTCACTCTGGTTACTCATGATGCTGTGATAGCTAAGATGCTCTACTTTATTATCTGCATCCTGAGTATTTTAAATGTGTTAAATCCTTCTTATAACTCCATAAAGCAGGAATGATAATTAATCCCCATGTACAGATGAGGAAATAGAACTTTGCCTAAAATCACAAACTTTAGACTCAAAACAGTCTGGCTCTGTACCAATAATGTCTCAAGAATTTTGCAGGATTGATAAGAAAGTATATTGCTGGACTGCAACAAATGAAGGCACAAGCTGCTAGGAAAAAGTGTTAATTCAGCAGTTTTCCCTAAATCTCCAAAGCCAAACATCAAATTTAAGCACTGAAATTCTATTTTTTTAAAAAAGACCTCTTGAGGCAGCAATATATTGGGCTCTATCAAAAAGGAAAAAAGTCCATTTAAAAATTTTGAAAGGTGGTTCCACCTTTCAAAATTTTTAAATGGACTTGCAGTTATGTGAACCAATAAATACCCTTTTTGCTTATGTTAAAAAAAAAAAATAAAAAAAAATAAAAATTTTGAAAGCAGCTATTTCTCTTCTTAGTGTTGACCTAAGCCCCAGGTGTCAGGAAATCCAATTTCCAGCACACCATAAGAGTGTATTTTTAGCAGAACACTCCTGATGGTAATCCATTTTTTTTTGTTGTTGTTGTTTATCATCCTAATGAGATAGCCCAGTTCATCGTGGACAGCTTTGATTGTCAGACATATTTTTCTTACAGGAAGTAAAAATCTGTGCTCTCATAGCATCTACTACTTTCTAGACTAAGATAGCCAAAGGATTTCTCCTTAGTCTTTTTTTTTTTTTTTTTTTTTTTTTTTTTGTGGTACTGGGGATTGAACCCAGCACTTGTGCATGTAAGGCAAGTACTCTACCAACTGAACTGCATCCCTAGCCCTCTTCTTAGTCTTTTGTTCCAGGCTTACCACCTCTGCTTTCATCACACATGGTTTTATACATGTTTTTTTAAACCTTCACTTGTCCCTCACCCTTCTTTACTTTCTCGTGTGCTTCCCTGTATATCTTGGCTATTGTAATTACCAGAGCCTCTAATCAACCTCTGCTTTGCCTCAGCACTAATACTTCAGCTTCGCTCACAGTACTGGAGTCAAGGGCTCCCACTGCTCAGGTAAGGGCAGGAGGGGGAAGCACTGTATTCTTCCTTCTGGAGGAAGGTTATATGTTCCCAGTAACGGTGTTTAGAACTCACAATGCATTTTCTCATCAAAATCTGGGACAAGTGCCTGAAACAGTCCTATTAGATCATTACTTTGGGTATAATTTGGCTAAAACAGAATTTAGTGCTAGCCCCGAAACTTCATATTTTAATGGAAATGTGTACTTTTAAACTCCAATTTCACTTATAAAAACACTACTAGAGTACAGCTCATTCGAAAGAAAGAAAGTGCCTGTACATTTGAAAAAAAAACTCAAAAAGTATGAAATATATCCAGTGGAGAAAATGTCATAGATGGGTCCCATTTTTGTCATGTGAAACAGCCCTTTGTATTTTAGAAAAGAAATAAATGGGCAGAATTTAAACACAAAAGACAAGTGAGAAAAGAAAGGTTTTGCTTTATTTAGCCATCATAGAAAACACACTTAACCAATCAGAACTTATCCTAGGATTTAGGCTTGTATCAAACACAAAAAAAGAGTTTGTCCCTGCTTTGTGACGAAATTATATGGTTCCAATATTTCACTGTTGAAAGAGCTTGGAAAAAAATGCTTCAAATTTGTTTCCATATAATTCCAAACTTAAAAATACAACATAAAGTCAGTTCACAAATATAACATTTTTCAAACAAGGAATAGAACAAAAAATAATTATTCCTTTTACTTCTGTTCCTTTGAGCTGAACTCCAAAAATAACAGAAAAATATTACCCTCAGTATACCCAGATTGTTCTTACAATTGGTTCCTACTTACAATCTAGTTTCTAGTCTTGTATCTTTTTTTTAAGAGAGAGACAGAGAGAGAATTTTTTTAATATTTATTTTTCAGTTTTTGGTGGACACAACATCTTTATTTTTTTTATTTTTATGTGGTGCTGAGGATGGAACCCAGCGCCCCGCACATGCCAGGAGAGCGCGTTACCGCTTGAGCCACATCCCCAGCCCAACTAGTCTTATATCTTAACATTCATTCAAAGCTCTTATTTTTTTCCTGGAAGGATGAGGCAAGAGGATCACAAGCTCGGGGCCAGCCTCAAAAATTTAGTGAGCACCCAAAGACCTAAGGATCTTAGTGAGGCTCTGCCTCAAAACAAAAAATAAAAGGACTGAGGACACAGTTCAGTGGTAAAGCACTCCCGGGTTTAAGGTTTGATCCCTAGTATCAAAAAATAAACAAATTCTCATTTTTATTTTATTTTGGTCTATTACTCTCATATTATGTTGTTTGTCAAAGAAACCAATATCAGAAGTGGTTTCAGTGTTGTCATTTAAAAGGCTGTCATCATTAGAAAAAAGTTTAAAACTGAATTCTTCATCTAGGCACCTACCTGCTAAACTACCAAAGGTAAGCTTTCGTCGGCCCACCTTCTCAACGAGCCAGACTCCTATCAGTGTGAAAATGAAGTTTGTGAAAGCTGTAACTGAAGCCAGCCATATTGCAAGTCTATCATCTTCCACACCAGACATCTGTAGAATGGTTGCACTGTAGTACCTGAAAGGCAAAGAATAAATCAATTGCTGCTGCTTATTCAAAGAAGCAAAGTTATTCAGACAGAAAAAGATTTAGCCACCTCAAAAAGAAAAAGAAAATCATGGCTAATACAGCAATAACATCAAGTTCTCAAGGGAATTCAGACCAGTTATTTAAAGGAGCACAATTACAGAAACTGTGTTTAGATATATTTACTTTGTACTTTGTTACCTCCCCGTCCCCCCCACCCCAAAAAAAAAAAAAAAAGACACCTAAACAAATGAACAGAGGGCTGAAAGCTTCCTCAGTGAAACATACTCTACCACTAGGGACAGCAGCAGCTGGTACTTTGACAAAAACTATCAACAATAAGCTCCAAGTCTGTGGTATGGATCAGCAATGAATTAATGTCCTTAAAAGAAGAAAATGACTCACAGCATATAATAAGAAATGTGATGTAATGGTAGAAATGAAACAAGTAAAAAATCTCTTCAAAGAAGACACAAGAAATAAGTTTGTGTGAGGATACATCTAGCACTGTGTAAGGAGATAAGAAACTGACTACTTGAGAATGGATTTGTGGTTCCTAGAAAGTGGAGTCTTTGGTGAAGTGAAGTCTCTAGCACATTCTGCATGACTAAGCTCTGCAGACTCATCTTGTGCTAAAAGAGTTCACTGGAGACTAGTTCTTAAAAGACCATCATGCCTGTTTGTTGGTACATAACAGAAAATACGTCTGGCACATTTAAGGAGGACAGGTTTCCCATGGAACATTTCTTTTCTGGTAGAAATATCAGTAGCTATAGAAGCTCATTACTTTAAGTTGACCTGAAAAGAAAGATAAGTACTTCCAGTGATTGAGGATGAAATATGTAGAATTCACATCCTAAATGCATAGTCTCAACCACAGCTTTGCCTAGCATTTCAAGCTATCCTAAAACAAGTTCACTTTATGCACACCTGACAGTAGAGGACATCCAAGCAATATGTGAGAGCAAGCTGGATATTTCCATAATTAAAAATCAGTAGCTTCCAGATATTTATCAATACTTCCATAGTACTTCAAAAGTAAAATCTATTTTAAATATGTTTAAGTCTCATTGATACATCAATGGCTTCTGTTTACTACTTTCTAAAATTAGCAATGATGGTTATTACATGAAATATTAACAGGGACTCATTCATTTTGAGAAAAAAATGCCTTTTTAAAAAATAGTATACCACACTTAAAAACTACTATGCAGCATGAATGGTGAGTTTTATAGAATATGAATTCTGACAACTGTTTTAAAAAAGGAAATTACCAGTGGAATCACTCCCATCATCATGAAAATTCTGAATGGTCTGCAGTCAGAATGTGAAGTGATGATAAAAACTATGATACCAATCCATCCCAGCTTCGAAATCTGTATGCACTTTCACAAAGGCCAACATAAAAGGTCAAACCTATGTGTGACCACCAAGAAACTAACATAAAAACAAGCCTGAAAAGGCAGAAAATAGGTTCAGAGATAATCCAAATACTATTTTTAAAACCCAAATAATTTGATACTTGCCGTGTTACTAAATTTCAGAATCTCCCCAATGCTTTAGCAATAAAAACAGATATACTGCACAAACTGATTCTTAGAAAAGGAGTCATGAAAAAAAAAAAAAAACCTAAAACCACAGAGGCTGTTTGATGTTTTTATTTTGATATAATAAAAATCATGAAATTCCAAGTGTTCAGCTAGGGGAGACAAATGGTAGTGGTATCAAACTAAGTTATTTTCTGTTTTATTTAAAATGAAAAATTACACAAGTATAAAAAACTCCTTTTGTGGTGCCAATGTTTTAGAGGCAGAAGGCAAAAAACAGTGCCCTGGGATTCAGAAAGCTGAATTCTAATGGCATCTGTGTGATATGCTGTCCAGGAAATATAATCCTTCATTCACTGAATATTTATTGAGTGCCTGCTGTATAAGCTACGTGAGTGATGAGATCCCACAGATGCTATCAGAGTCTGTTGCTGCCCTCAAGAGACTCAGTTTAGAATTGGAGAATGAAATGGAAACAAACTGGTTTTAATATCGCAAGATGTACAAATTACAGTGTGGCATGAAGGACAGGAAAAAAAAATGATTCATTTTATGGGATGGTTCCTTGATTTCCCAGGGAATCTAATCTTTGTGTTAAGCCCTGAAAAATTCACATGGGTTGGCCAGCCCAGATGACAATCCAGGAAGGCAACCCAGGTGAGGGAGGCAACATCCTTCAGAGACAAAAGAGCTCAATAGCATGCTGGGTTCACAGAGCCTGAGCACTTTACCTTGTCTGAACATCAAATACAAACAAAAGTAGAGGAGTCAGCAAGAGGCTGTAGCAGAAGCTTCTGTGGAAGGGGCTCAGATATAATGCTTTGTGTTTGGGCTTTACTTTGTAGGCAATGGAAGATCACAAAATGGACTTCAGAAAGAAATAACAGGATGAAATCTCTTCTGTGAAAAGATCACCCCAATGATAAAGCCAAGAGGGTGGAGTGGAGGCAGACTGCACCCAGGGGATATAGTCTTGAAGCACATGTCAAGTCATCAGAGCAGCAACTGGCCACTGCAGATTACCTGTGATGATGGACACGGTGAAAGTGGGCTGAGGTGCAACTACAACCCGCAAGACTTTCTTGAATGAACTACCCCGAGTTTTATCTTTATTTTCCTTTCTCTACACTGGTAAATGTATTTTTTTTTAATTGCTGCCATAACAAATCACCACAAGCTTGTTGGCTTAAAACAACACAGATTTATTTTCTTACAGTTCTATAAATCAGAAATGTGAAGAGATTCAGTGGACGTCAGAAACCAAAGTTGTCATTAAGGCTACATTCCTTTCTGGAGGATCCAGGGGTAAGCTGTTTCCTTGGCTTCTTCCAGCTTAGAGTTTTCCTATATTCTCAGGCCCCTGCCCAAGTCTTACTCATGTGGCTTCACTCTGCCTTCCTCTTTGTTTCCTTTTTCTACATTTAAGGGCCCTGGTGATTACAATGGGCACACTCAGAAAATCCGGGGTAATCTCTCTAATGAACACATGCAATTCAGTCTGCCACCTTTAATTTCCCTGGGCCAAGTAACACAGCATATCCATAGGTTCTAGAGATCTTTGGGAGGGGGGGATTCATAGGAACATATTCAAAGGTTCCATACACCTTTGCGGGGGGTCATTATTCTGCCTATCACAGGAAAGGTGTCTTTAAACAATAAAATAAGCAAAAGGCCAACAATTAAAAGGAGAAGGCAAGTAATAAAAGATGAGAACAATGTAAAGGGCAATCAGTTCCAGAAAAATTCAGGCGACAACTATATTCTCTTTTATAGGGCAAGGGAAGACACATCTAGGTTAGAATAATTCACAAACCTTATTTTAAAAGTCAGGTCATGGAATTGCAGAAAGATATGTTTAACTTATATTTTAATATGTGTAAAATTCAGTGTTTTCATAAGGGATGGTATTGGCAACCTTTTAAGTCATGGGCTATCACTATTTACCATCTTGTACACCTTCATGTAGTAGTCTGAATTTTCAAGGGAATGAGTATGCATTCAAAAGTTTCACAAAGCAAAAGAGAACATTCTTCGTTAAAGAACAACATGAACAACTGAACAAAGCTTTCTTTTCCTGTTAGACTCAAAGCAGGAATAATGCCTGCTCTTTTCAAAGTCATTTCATAATATGGATCAGACACACTATCATCTTTTTAGAGATTCCCTGAGGCAACCTCTGGTCCCCTCCAACAAACCACCTCTCCCCAAGTTGAAAGGCTTAAGAGCAGTGTGTTCTCACAGAGACCAGCTGCACAACCCTTTGTGGAGGCTTAGGAACAGAAAAGACTGGAATTGTATGTGCACTGCTATCTCAGAAACTATGAGATACCCAGCTTCCACTCTCAAATTTTAAATCTAAGACATAATAGCCCTAGAAAATACGTATGCTTCAGTAATGATCACTTAGCCTCATGATGACTTTGAACTACAAATGAAAGAATTAACATGGGTACCTCATGTGCCTAGAAAACACATCTATTAATTCCTGTTTGAACAAAGCATTTCCTAGGAGTGGCTAATTTTTTGGTTTCTTAAGACCATCACCTCTCCTTTTCAACTACTGCCAATATTACAGAGCTTAACAGCAAGAAGTAGGCACTCAGTAATTGCTGAATTTATTCAATTTGTCTGGCGCAAAATGTCAAAAAGGAATTAAGAATGTTTATAATCAAAAACTACCTGACAGAAGTGCTGTAATGAATGTTGATTGGTAGAAGAGAGTAGGAGACATAGAAGATGATCACATGAAAACTTTAGCTGCGTAACCACTAGAAGAGAGCTCTAAAATTCATGGCAATCAAGGCAAGATAGTAAAGGACACTCTTAACTGTCTTACAAAATAAAAGACAAAACTTTACTGGCATGAAATTATAAAGACTTTAATATCGTGAATAAAAGGGATATGGAACATACTCATCCTGACAGTGAGAGTTAAGTGGGTAAAATTAACTGCTGAAATTTAGTCACAATTAGTTTGATTTATGGGGCACACAGGTGTAATGTTTGAGCAGTATTCCAGAAACTTCAAAATAGTCATCTATTAACCTTACCTTACTCAGCAGTCTTATGGGTCATGTTCACAGTGGGATAGAAGCCAAGCTAAATGAGAAGACTAGAATTTACAGAGTAGTTTAGCAAACATAAGCCCTTGGAGATTTCCATTATCTAAGTTATGAGGGGGTTTTTTTTTGGCTTTTTTATGAGCTCCCAGTATTATAAAATATATTTATACTACATACTAAGGCACACTGACTACAGTATGTAAAATGTCATCCTAATAAGAGTTCTTTTAAGTGAATTATATTTCCAAGTTATACAGTCAAAACATAGGTAACTATGAAAACCACATGAATGGTTTTAAGAGAAAAATGTTTTAACCAATGCAGAAAAAATCATTTAAAAATTAAAATTTTGTAACATGTTTTCACGTATTTTGTACACAGAAAATCCATCTTGTACATTATTAGATGCAAGATATAAAACCGAAAATAAAATAGTAAAAATTAGAAATACACATAGACATGTGTTTTAAGGTAACATACTAGTGAACTCTTATCATGCTATTCTTTTTTCTTTTAATATATTTTAGTTATACATGGACACAATATCTTTATTTTATTTATTTTTATGTGGTGCTGAGGATTGAACCCAGTGCCTCACAAGTGTGAGGCAAGTGCTCTGACTAAGCCACAATCCCAGCCTGTATCATGCTGGTCTTAAATCAAACGATGATGCAAATATCATCGTAATCCTCAGAACATAATTACTAATACTAATATAACTAACATTTAATGTATTACCAAAAAAAAACAAACGCTTCAAAATTTAGATGATTTTATTAGTGTTTTAGGAAGAAAAAGAAAAAAAAATGTGCCAAAGTAACTTCTAAGGGAGATAGCTCCTGACCTTTCCCAGCATGACCATACACTCCACCTAAGGGAAAATTCAGGAAAGATCACTAACTTGTCTCGTCTAGCACAACCAGACCACAGACTTTCCTTTAAGTATCAGTAAGACTGAAAGAAGTTCTGTAATGTGACCTTTAATTCATCAGTTTTCCAAATAATCCTAGTAATTCTTTCCCTAAAATATACTTCCTAGGGGAACTCAGTGTTTAGGGCTTCACACAGGCTCAAATCTTGCCATTTTTTGAGCTGTATGGATATCAAGTTCAGAGCGACTGTTGCCAAACCTGTTTATGTCTATTACTGTAATTATTTTTTAAAAAATCAATAAATTGTACATTTTAAAAGAGTTGTAATAAAAACAAAACCCTAATTTTGGGAAAAGTCAAGAAAGATAAGTTAGTAAAACTGTATAACACAACCTTAAAAAATTAGAGATAAAATGTGAAAGTCTAGGAAGATTCTGTCCTTGCTTTTCCTCTCAAAAGTTATGTTTTAGTTCTTGTTCTGTTTTAAAGAAACTAAAATTTAAAATTCATAGATGACAATGTAAATGTGTTTATGTAAGAAAATCAATGTGGAAGCAGGCTTATGACTACATTTTAGACACTTACTAATGTTTATTTTAATAAATGAATGGGATGTGACTCTGCTACCTCTTTGTTTGACCTTGTTTATATATGTATGTATGTATGTATGTATGTACTTAGTTACTTATAGATATCTTTATTTGTTTATTTCTATGTGGTGCTGAGGATCAAACCCAGTGCTTCACATGTGTGAGACAAGCACTTTGCCAATGAGCCACAACCTCAGCCCCCTATATCATTATTGAAATATAATTCATGTATCAAAGCTTTACCTTTTAGGCATATAATTAAGATACAACTAAGTGAATTTTAGTCTGACCAATTTTTAAACTTCTTAAATAATTATAATAATGTTAAGAATAAAGTATTCAAATAATCCAGAGGGTTTAGAGAAAAAAAAAAAGTTCCTTGGAGTGGGATAAAGGGCAAGGGTAGAGGGCTATGTCCTGAATGCTTCCAATGCACTCTTCCACTTCCATCCCCATCCCCATTTGGCTATACTCCTTCCCACTTCAGGTGCCCTGATTGCTGGAAAACCACTTTAAAAATGACTCCATATCAAAGGAGGCTTAGGGAGGAGGATCTCAAGTTTAAGGCCAGCCTCTGTAACTCAGTGAGATTCTATCTTGAAAGAGCAAAAAAAAAAAAAAAAAAAAAAAAGTCAGGAGTTGTAGCTTAGTGGTAGAGCACTCTTGGGTTCAATTCCTAGTAGCATAAACACCCACACATACCCACAAACACACACAGATTACCTATGACTTAATTTTTATGCTAACACTGACACAAACTCCTCTTTTATTATGTACTTAGTTTCAAGTTGTGCCCATCTAACCCCTCATTAAAGCAAATGTGACAGTCTATTTAAAATTCTTCTCAGGAGGTTTAAGAGCCTGAGTGTGAAGGAAAAAAAAAAAAGGGCAGGTCATGGCATTTGTTTCAGGAAGAACACTGCTCTCAGGACCGACTTCAAGGGAATAAAATGGTATTTTATTTTAAGCGCTAACAGCCTTGAACATTCATGAGTAAAAAAGTTTGCAAGAATGTTTTATTCTATATAAAAACATTTTAGAGCACGGTCACAAAGAATGTGATTATGCAAAGATATGTACTTTTATGCACAGTATTTATAACTCTATCTCTTGTGGAATCACAAACTGGGAAAATAGATCAGGAGCATGCAGAATGAAGTGAGGAAAAAAGCAAAGTACAAAAGTATGCAAGGGCAAAATCTCACTTATTAAAGGCAAAAAAATAAACCAAAATATCAGACAGATTATCTCAAGGTGGTGAGATTAAGGTATGACTTTTCTTCTTTATGTTTCCCATTTTCCATAAACACACATTTCTTAAATTTTTGTGTATTAAAAGTTTGTAGATTAGAATATGTTATACATTGTATTCAAGCACCATTAGCTTCCAACTCTGTGAACTAAATATAATATTACTTTAAGTAAAGGAAACATAAAATAATCATGAGAAACTCACATTGTATGTTTGTCTTCAGAGAGACTTTTTTTTTTTTTCCTTTGCCAGAGTCAGTATTTTGTTCAACAGAATAAACCATGCCCTTTACCTCATGGTGCTGACATACTATAAATAAGACATGCTAATAATCCTGTCTTAACTACCCAATTCAACAAATATTTAGACATGGTGATGGCAACAGACTTTCAAACAGAAATAAGTGCATAATGGACCCCTATGCACCATCACAGTGGAAGAAAATAGAAAAGATGATATTATGGTTTAGATATGAGGTATCCCACAAAAGCTCATGTGTAAGATGATATAAGAATGTTTCCAGGTGAAATGATTGGATTATGAGAACCTTAACCTAAGCTGGGTGGTGACTGTAGATAGGTCACTGGGGGCCTGCCTTTGTTGTTTATATTTTGTCCCTGTGAGCAGATATCTCTCTGTTTCCTGGTTGCCAAGTCTTGAGCTGCTTTCCTTCTGCCCTGATGCTCTGCATCACCTTGGGTCCAGAGCTATGGAGCTGGCCAACCATGGATGGAATGAACCTCTGAAACCATGAGGCAAAATAAAATATTCCTCCTTTATGCTGTTCTTGCCAGTTCTTTTGGTCACAGTCGTGCAAAGCTGACTAAAACATGGGATTGTTGGTGAAGACGGGACTTAGCATTCTACTGAGGGATACTGTCCATCACACAAAAGCAGCACAACAATGGGCCATGCTCTGTGAGAGCAGTAAGGCAAGGTGCAGCTGGAACATGAGGGTAGAAATTAACTGTTTCAGCATCCACACAGCTTGTCAGTGATTCCAGTTAGCCACATGGTTGTTTCCCACATTCCAGTTCTGAAAATCTATGAAGAGGCAAAGAACTCAAGATGCTGTTTACTGTGTGGTTTAGTTGGGGAGAGCATTTAAACTCAGAAAAAAATGACACACAGGAGAATGGGAATGGACCAAAGATATGCAAGTCATAATCTGGATGATAAATGCCTATTTGATTTACTAACAAGAAAAACTGTAGTGGCAGAAATGGACATTAGAGCCAGCAAGGAAATTCTTGGTTTTGATTTCATAGCAGGTGACAATTATCTGAGTGGAGATAGTGTTAAAGAGGTACCTTTGATGCAGGGGATCATCAAAAAGAAGGGGAGCTCTATCCACAGAGTTCATGCAGCAGAAAAACTGAGTCTGGTAGCATGCACCCCTGGGGAAAAGAATGCTGTAAAAGTTATTAGAATTTCTCAGCTCCCAAAGGTTTTTTTAATGCTCCTTTAAAGGTTTTTTAGAATGACTTCTCTAACTTGGAATTATTTAATGTTTACTCTCCACTCTGGATGAAGAGGGGGCTTAGAGAAAAGAAGTGAGAGGTGAAGGAGAGTGTGTAACTGTAACCAAGTACTATAAGAAAGAGTAATAGAGTTTCCTGTAGCAAATATTCTATATTTGGCACATTTTTTTTTCCTGACTCTCTTTTCTATAAAGTGGACAGAAGAATTGCATGGCATGATTTAACTATCGTAAGTATCGAAACGTATATCTGTGAATTTAGATTATTAGAATTGATTTTCTATGAGAAGAATACACAAGTATTAAAGGGCATGTACCACCACCAAAGCACCCAGAGAGAAATCCTTCCTAGTAGCATAAGGGAATGCTTATGATCAGTGAGACAAGTGAGCTGTCTCTACCTTAGACACACTGAATCATGGAACAACATCTCTTCCTTTTTGTATTGGCTTCTAAAATGTTTAGAGCAACATGGATCTCAGACTTTGGTAGGAAACAAGAATGATTTGCAGATTGTTAACAAATGAAAAATTAAGTTGACCATCCCTCTGTCCATCTTTACCCTCACATCCAGGACTGTGATAGATTTTAAAGGAATTTGGTCGTTCCAAGACCACTTTGAAAAGGACAGGCTTTGTGACCCCGTTGGTACAGCCCCTACTTACTCTATAGCAAGTTTCTTGTGTAGAAACTATGTTTTCCTACTTTGATCTACTTCCTAAGTTACCAATTTTAACGTTGATTTTACCACCTATCGTCCTTCTGTATATTTAACTACACTCTCTCAAACTGTGGGAAAAAAAGGGGGGTGAGTAAAGTGAATAAAGACTTTAAAATTAATATCGATAAATCTTATTTTTCCTCTTTCAAATATAATAGAAAGAAAGCTGATCAATTTTTTAATAGCAGAGGAACCAGTTGAGCTATAACAGCCCTGGGGAAAAAAACTGCAAAGGGAGGCCTGACATACCGATGTATTATTAAATAGTGAATTAAGCTGCTAGCTTGATGTGGGCACACTGACAGCACTGTGCCCTTTGATGTTCAAATGGAAAGCCCTAAAATTGTACTTGGTTCATTTCTAGTGCACACATGCAGCACCAGGACCTGCTTATTCCATTATTAGCAAAACTGAAGAACCTTTCACAGATGACAGAAAAAAAAATTCTCATGTTTACACATGAAAAAATGACCTGAAGAAGAAAAGCATACATGTATTGAGGGAGTACTGCATGAAGGGCATGAATTTTAATTCTTAAGATATCGCAGTGAAGCAACTGAATCATCTAGCTAATTCTGCAAAACAAAAGAAAAAAAAGAAATTAAGCAAATACTTTTGAATTAAACATTTTTCTAAGTCCAAATTATCTGTATTGTCTTAACTGTTTCTTTTTGTGAATGTAAAATCGATTTCAGAAATGCCCTTTTCATCCCTGTTCCATATGATGAAAATATAAAGCTGCGTCATTGGAAAATATGGACTAGAAAAACAACAAGAAAAATAACTAACATTTACTGAGCTTTTTTTTTTGAGTCCATAAGACTCAATTTTAGCGTCAGGATAAGGGAAGAAATCATCCCTTGATACAAGAGGAAATGGAGAGATAACATCTATTGGCACTTATTAAATGCCATGTGGTATCCAAATGTGCTATGCATATATACCATTCAATCAGTGCAAACACCCTATGGGACGCAAACTTGAAAAGAGACAATACTAAGCATTTTAGTGTGCAACTAGCTCCTCGGAAAAGCTCTAGATTCCATTTTCATATGAACATAGGGTTCCTAAGAGACTGTGAAGTGTTCTTATTCATTTTATTCACTCTACATACAGGGCAAAACATGAACCCTCATTCATATTTACTGCTTTACTTATTTTTAAATAGAAAGTATTTTCATTTCTATAAAGTCTTTAGCTTAGCACTTATGCTGCTGAATAAGTTGTCACTGATAGTGAATTTCATAAAACAAAACAACCATAAAAGCAATTAGTTAGAAAGAGACCCCGAGAGATGGGCAGATGGGCAGGCATTCTGTTAAAGGGATACCTTTGAAGTACACTGCCCTCAAGAGGGATATATAGCACCAGCCCTGGCCAGTCTCAGACTCCCAGACATCTAAACTCTCCTCTCCATTGAGAGCTCTAGCATCAGTGAAAATACACTCAAGGAGCAGGCTTATCAGGAAAATGTAAACAACAAAGAGAGTCCTTTTGCAAATGATTGAGAAGATGTCTGCTCCCTCTTTATTATGGCAATCAATGGTAGGGCAAGGAATTATTAGATATTCAGCTTTCTTTAAGTACCCATCAGCAGATTTTCTTTTCCATCTAGATGCTTCTATTCCAGTGACCACTGCTGACATCTGGGTTAGTTATTCTAACTCCATGGAAAAGTAACTAATTGTTCTGTTGCGAAGGCCATTGTTATATTTAACCTAAATACTTGTTTACAAAAAGTTTCTAGATTTTCTTTCTTCTTGGCAAGAAAGGCACAGAAGTGATAATATCACCTGTGTTGAGAGGAAAAGCATGAACCCAGAGCTAAGAAACATGTTTACCCTTGTCACTCATGAGTGGACATAACAAAGAAACCTGGGAGGCTTTTATAAGGGAGAAAAGGTAAGGAAATAAATTAGCACCTATAATGTCCACACTGGATTGCACCCCTGCCAACTCTTGCTTACAGCCCACTAAGACCTCTGCCAAATTTCTGACACACAGGACTGTCAGATAATAAATTTGTGAATTTTAAAAAATTTTTAAAAATTTATTTATTTATTTTAGTTTTAGGTGGACAAAATATCTTTTTTATCTATTTTTTATTTTTATGTGGTGTTGAGAATTGAACCCAGTGCCTCCCGCATGCTAGGCAAGAGCTCTACCACTTGAGCCACATCCCCAGCCCCACTGAATTTTTTAGTCACTAAAATTTGCAATATTTTGAAGCAACAACAGAAAACTATACATACACTGATACCATGCATTTTAGGACTGGTTAACAAAATTAAGGCCTAGCCAAAATAATTCTACATAGATATTAAGGACATGTTTCAAGATAATAGGTAACAACATGAAAAAATAGTACCACACTAATAGTAAGTACAACATTTATATACTGGAACATAGTATGTGATTTTAATTTTGTAAGTTTCAGTATAGATGCACAATTAGGAGTTTGCAGTCATCTTTGGGAGGTGAGATTTTGAGTAACTTTAATTTCTTCATACTTTTTAAAGTTTGAACAACATTGGAAATTACTGACTGAAAGTCTCTCAAAGTTTCAAAAGTAATGTTTTCCTTTGTTTTTTTGTTTGTTTGTTTGTTTTGTTTTGTATTTTAGTGGAATTTGAGAATGTATTTAAGATGCCAGTCTTCTGGGATACCTTTGAAGTACACTGCCCTCAAGAGAGATATATAGCACCAGCCCTGGCCAGTCTCAGACACCCAGACATCTAAACTCTTTACCAACTATTCCCCTTGCCCCCACCCCCATCATTTCAGTCAGGCTACTGAGCTCCAGGCTACCTGTGGGGATGACCATTACTACAGCATCTTTACTTCTTTGCTCCTCTGACTGCTCTACTGAACTCTCAGCCTTCCCTTCACTTTTCGGTCCAAGAGCCTATGCTTTCACAGAAGGAATAAACTAGTCTTCAGTTCCTGTTTCATAAGAAGAGCATGAATAGTTTTGGCCAAAGAAGACAGGAGTCTGTGATGTATCTTGAGAAAGCACATGAGTGTTTCTGATTGTGTCTCAGCTCTTCTGCGTCTTCAGCTAATGAACTGTAGGAGTCCTGAAAATACATTGCTTCAAGGACTCTATAATGAAGACTGAAACAAGAACTTTGAATTAATGGATATTCTTTTCTGCAGGCCTATTACTCTTGATAATCTTTAAGTACCATTATTGCATTTTTACATATTAGAAACCTGGAGGCTTAAAGAAGTTTTGAACTCACTTGAGGTTAGTGTTAGGGATGGGCTCAGACCCAGGCTCATTCTATAAACCACATTACTGCTAAAATCTATCTGTGCTCAACATTAACATAGCTTTTTCAGACATTCTGATACCATTTCCCTTCTTTGCTATGAAATTATAGTTTTTGTAAGTGATTGGATCACAACTATTAGTTGTCTAAGGTTCTTTTTTCTTTCTTTTTAAAAATATTAGAAGATATCATAGGAAGAGAATAATCCTATGTTGAAAAGTAACACTTATGGGAATAATGAATATGGTTTGTTAGTGGTTAAATCAAATCTGTAAATTCATACATTAATTTGACTTTAAATATACGAGGAGATCTTTTTATTTTTATTTTTTTATTGGTTGTTCAAAACATTACAAAGCTCTTGACATATCATATTTCATACATTAGATTCAAGTGGGTTATGAACTCTCATTTTTACCCCAATTACAGATTGCAGAATCACATTGGTTAGGAGCTCTATCAGGTCTATCTAGCCTCAAAAGTTTGAAAATCACCTAAGAGCAGGCACTCTATTGTGGTTTACATTCCCACCACTGCTATGCAAGGCATGCTATTTATATTCTAAGTGGGAAAAGGGCCTGAACAGACAGAAAGCCATGGCTGCACTTCTGTAATGAGTAAGGCTGTGGCTAACCCCATCTCCTTAACCTGCATGACTTGAAACAAGTTGGCAAGGTCACTGTTTCTCATCCTTTCAACTTATTCAGGTTTTATGGGGAGAAGAGCTAATGTGTGTGGCTTTATTGCTCCCTGGAGCAGACCCAGAGGACCTACTATTGGAACTGTACTGTTTATGATGTTATCATTGTGACTTATCTGCACAACTGTTGAGGCTTTGAGAAATGTTAGTCAAAAGGAAGGCCCCCCCCCTTTTTTTTTACTTTAACCCTTATTTTCATTCTCACTGTTTTCTTTTTTCCTGATAAATTGAGGACAGTAAGTAAGTACACCAATTTTTAAAAGTATTCTCATGAGTTTGCCACTAAAAAAACAACCACAGCAAACAAGCAATTAATAAATATAAAACAAACCCAACCATTTTTTTAAAAAAATAAGAAATATCACAAGCTTCAAAATAATGACATAAAAGTCCTTTGTGACAGAGAGAACAAAAATTTATCTCTAAAGACAGAAAGTGAAAAGCAAAGATATAAAGACCAAAGTCATATTACATTTTCTGCCTCTGTTTATAAACCAAGGTTGTAGGATAACATTATCATTGAGCAAAGAACAAAAGAATACAAACCCTGACGCTTATATTAACAATTTACCAACCCATATATCAGCAATAAAAATTTAAAATTTTAAGTAGATTCAAACTTTGATATTATTATAATTTGGTTTAATCTACTCTAAATTATAAGATATTTCCATATTATTGAGATAAAAGCCACAATAAATATAGTCTATTTCCTAAATCTAGGAAAATGCTCAGCAGTGTTCTATGTAGTAGGTTGAGATTTTTCATAAATTCATTTTATCTACATATATTTATAGAAAATAAGGTATTCATTTAAAAATGTATAGCTTTTTTTAATAAAAAGTCATGATTAAAAGTAGGAAAAGCAATTCTAAGTAAGAAAACTGATCTTTTGTGCAATAAAAATTATATAATATTTTTAAGTGTGTGTTTGTGAATGGTATCCTGGATCCAGTTTTAATTTTTGAATATCTTACTAGTTGGATTTAAAAAAAAAAAACAAACATTTTTTTTGTTTTTTGTAATTTAAGTTCACAAATAGTATGTTCAGATTCTGTTACTAAATGAAAACAATGTTTCAAATTTTATTAATTTATTTATTTTAATTAAGTATATATGACAGCAGAATGCATTTTGATTCATTGTACACAACTGCAACACATCTTCACATTTCTCTGATTATACACAATGTAACATCACACAATATGTGTAGTCATACATGTACCTAGGGAAATGATATTCATCTCTCTGCACTATCTTTCCTGCCCCCCAAAACCCCTCCCCACCCTCCCTCCCCTTTGCCCAAAGTTCCTTCATTTTTCTCATGCTTCCCAGTCCCCTTTATGGATGGCATCTACTTATCAGAGAGAACATTCAGCCTTTGGTTTTGGGGGATTGGCTTACTTTGCTTAGCATATTCTCCAACTCCATCCATTTACTTGCAAATGCTATAATTTTATTGTATTTTAATGCTGAGTAATATTCCATTGTGTATATATACCACAGTTTCTTTATCCATTCATCTATTGAAGAGTAGGTTGCTTCCACAGTTTAGCTACTGTGAATTGAAATGCAAATCAAAACTACTCTAAGAGTTCATCTCACTCTAGTCAGAATGGCAGTTATTAAGAATATAGACAACAATAAATGTTGGTAAAGATGTGGGGGAAAAGGCACAGTCATACATTGCTGGTGAGATTGCAAATTGGTGCAACCAACTTGGAAAACACTATGGAGATTCCTTAGAAAATTTGGAATGGAACCACTATTTGACCCAGCTATCCCACTCCTTGGTCTATACCCAGAAGACTTAAAATCAGCATATTAGAGTAAAGCAGCCACAGTATTTCAATTTTAAAGTCACAGAATTGAAAAAAATAAATTCATTCTATTTACTGAACAATAAATAAATGACTACAACTAATGCATTAGTAATTTAAATGCTTTAAATCAGTGAAATAAAAAGTAAGTAATCTATTTTTAAACATTTTAGTACATCTGGTAAGGAGTCAGAATATCTTAGCAAATGTTTAGTGGATTTTACCAAATGTCTTTGCAAACATTTGGCAAACATGGCCACTCCAGGCTTCTGCTAGAAGTTTCATGTCACAAGGGCTTTTCATATAGAATTAGATCAATAAACTGAACTGAAAATGGACTTTGAAAGCTTTGAGGTCAATAAAAATCATGGTCACCTTAAAATAGAACTAAAATTTTATTTTGTTTTATTGTGCACAATTCCAACTCACTGAACATCAGTTACCCTACAGGATGAATCTGCTTAATAGATCATTAATGTGATGAATCACGGTAGAAAACAATGTTTTCTTTAAATTTTTTCTCAGATCCATAATCAACATTCAGATAATCAAATTACTAACATCTTTAATGATTTAGTCAAGTAAGAAAAGAAATGTTAAAAAGGAATAAATATAGCCTTTCAGTCTATGAAAAACTTTGTCCCCTTGAAGTAATTTAGCCTTAATATTGGGGTGATTAAACCCAGACCAAATATAAATGAAAAAGTAAAAATTCCAACACTGAAATGATTAGAAGAAAACATAAAATTAAACTTATTTGGGGGGACGGTACTTTTAATATACATGTTTTTAAAAGTCAAGGCAAACAACTAAATTGCATCAGCAATCATTAAGTCCATGGTCAATCCAAAGGGGTGAATACAGGCGGCAGCTAGCAGTTAAAAAACAAAACAAAACAAACAACAACAACAACAACAACAACAAAAAAAAAAAAACAAGTGCAAAGATTAGCGAATGAAGCAAGGAGACAAGAGAAAGATAAAGGACAGAAAGTGGAAAGAAAAAGGAAAGAAAGGAAAAAGGAAAGGAAGATATAGAAATGAAATTATGGAATGCTCACAAGAACCATTCTAACCACTGCTACAAGGAAATTAGCAAGATGAATTTCATATATGTGCTTGTGAACTCCATCACCATGAATCATCCTGCAGGGAAAAAGATGAAACCCCAACCAGCAGCAGCAGAACTCTAACAGGAGGTGGGTCTGCCTCTGCTGAATGCACCTCAGGATGTGACTAAACTGCAGATGTTATCTTCCAAAACACAATTTAATTTCAAGAAGAACATAACAGTGCTCAATGGAGTTAAATATCAATATCCTTCAAGTTTTTAGGAATTAAAGATTTCAAGTATTTTATAATATAACCTATTTACTATTTATTGCCAGTTTTTACATAATCAAGATTTAAAAAGTCGTATATGCTTTTATGGAGAAATTATTTTACCAATAATGAGACAAAAATATTTGCAATTTTTATGATTGTTAGAATCAAGCTACAAGCAAGGCAAAAAGGCATGTCCTTTCCTCATGCATGGGAATTTCAACTTCCTAGAATGCAGAGTGGAATTTAAGGGTATATCCTCAATTCTTTTAACTTTTAACCTAAAAGAATGTTATGAAAAAAGTACCAAAGAAGAGACAAACGAGTTCTAACCTCAGTTCAGTGCTTGTTTTCCTGAGGGCAAGCAACTGATACCAGTTGATAGTTATTCCTTTATCAGTATTCCTGTGAACTAAAAGGCCTCTGGAGTAAGAAATGTGGCTCTGGTCATTCTTTCTGGGAGGCAATAGTTCCATCTGTTGAAAAAGGGGATGCGCTGAGGCGGGTTAAAATAGCGTAAGCATTTTAGAACACAGCTCTGCTGCGCCAGGCTGCACAGACTGTCTATAAGATAAACCCCAATGGAGCTTCCAATTTCAGGATCTCAAGAAAAAAATAGAAAACTGTTAGGACAATTCCCAACTCCTGCCTCAAGTATGTAGGGAAGAGATGCAGCTGTCCCATGGCTGAAAGCAGTAATAAGGTGAAGCTGTTGTAATGTTTCCACGGGGAAAATCTGCTGGACTACAATCTCTCATGCCAGGCTGGGCAGCGCTGTCCAGAACTGCCTGTGAGGATGGGGTGTTTTATATCTGCTCTGTCCAATTTGGCAGGAACCAGCCACAGTTTTTGAGAATGGGAAATGTGGATTATGTATCGAGGAAGGAAATGTTTTATTTTATTAATTAGTATGCACTTTTATTAAAATACACACACGTGACCAATGGTACCTTTAGAGAATTGTTAATTAATTGACCGAATATAATATTTTCATTGTAGAGAAATTAGAAACTACCAAATATTATTAAAAACCACTCTTCTCTCTTTCACTTCCTATCATTATTTGCATTTTTGTTACAAGACTTGTATATGTATGTATATGTACATACATGTGAGTTTACTATATGCCTGGCACAGAGTAAACACTTGACATTAGCTGTAATTAATCATAGCAACTATTATTAATGACTAGCACGCTATTATATTGAGGAGGCATTATTAAATTTAATAATCCATCATTGTTGAGAATATAGATACTGATTTTTATTCTCATATAAAGCTCTGCAGTGAACATATTTGTATAATTTGTACTTTTTTTTTCTATTTGTAGGAATATTCCATTAGAAGAAGTTTCTAGAAGTGGATATGATGCATGGGTCAAATGTTTCTTTTTAAGACTGTGACATTTATTATCAAATTACTACACAGAAAAGAACCAAAGAAAACTTGAAACTCTAATGAAAATATAAGACAGGACCCTCACAAACTTGTTTGTCCAAATCATTAGGAGGAGGAGATGATAGTAATGAATACAGTACAGTGGAAATGTTTAGGTTCTAAAGATCTCACAATTACATCAGAAAACTCTTCGATTTACCACAATAACAATAAGTAGTATTTGCATATTCATTTGATGACTGACATTCTGCAGCTCAATAGCTCCACAGTAGTCAGCAAACATCCCCCACAATCACTGGTGCTTGGATTACTATTTCTTCATCAAAGCACCAGGTAAAACAGCTGGTTTGTTTTTAGGGCCATTTTGTCTGTAACATCTGTATCTTTAAATTGAGGAATCACACTCAAATCAGCATGATACTCAAAACTACTAGAGACACACAGAGAATTGAGACCTCATGAGGAAACCGCAGATTGCAATTTCCCATTTCACTGCTCAATCTAGGGCATATGTTCATGGAATGGAACCAGAGGCACCCACACTGTTTACATCTCTCTTGGTTATTCTCTCAGCATGAAAGAATTAAATGTGCAAATGGGTGATATTACACATTCAGGATATTTAAACAGAATGTTTAATATGTTATTTTTCTTTGTGTATAAAATGAAAAGATGAAAGGAACAAAACGGACAGGAGAGAAGGAAAAGAAATATAGAGTGGAAAAATGTGTGCATGCACCAGAGAAAAACCATTATAAAAATTGGAAATGTGTCCTCTTTTCTCCCTATGGGTATACAGTATCATTTCAAGGTGCTGCTCATATTGCTTGCAATAAATTAAATGGTGGTTTAACCTCTGGTATATACTACAGATCTCATGTTTTTAAGATATACAAGGTTACATAAAATCACAGGGAATATTGTTTTCATCACCAAAATGAAATCTAAAAAAAAAAAAAACATGTTTCTAGTAGGTTTAACACTTTAGAGATAGAGGTTAGCATGAACTTATTTATACCTTTATAGACTAATAGAAAGAAAAAAGATATAATGGAATTGAAATAATTTTACATGTGTCTAGTTCATGGTTTTAGAGATCTACTATGAATGAGGTAAATTGCACACTGGTTTCTTATTCAAACTCAAAAGAAACAAGCAATTGGGAAATAAATTATCATATGAGGTCAATGCCTATGGACTCTGCATCTTATTCCCTCCTGAATTGCATATGAAAGGTTGACAGTTTCTAGGAAACAATTGTTCATAAAAAGCTCATTTCCTTTCTTCAAAGGGATGGGAAGTTAAATTACTGTGCTTAGAAAATGATTAATTAGAGAAAGAGACAAAAATCAAAAGACAATAGCATTTTCTATTTATTTATTTGGTAATGGGGACTGAACCCCAGGGGTGATTAACCTTTAAGCCACATCCCCAGTCCCTTAAAAAAATGTTTTTTTTTTTTTTTGTTGTTTTGTTTTTTTTGTTTTTTAAATTGAGACAAGGTCTTGCTAAGTTACTTAGGGCCTCCATAAATTGCTGAAGCTAGCCTTGAACTTGAAATCCTCCTGCCTCAGCCTCCTAAATTACTGGGATTATAGGTGTGCATGACCATGCCCAGTAAATTAGCAAATTTAGATGGAAAAATAAGGCTAAAATCTAAATTGATCTGATAGGCAAAGTTCTAGTTACTTACACAAAGTATGAAAAATATTCTGGACTGAGATATTTACATACAAGACTTAAGAATATGAAAGGAGGGTTTCAGAAGTGGGACCTAATCAATGGACCCTTTTCATCATAATACTGTGCCGGATACATAAAACTCCTTTAGGGTAAACTTTCCCAAAAGGCACACAAAAACAGCTATAAAATTTCTCAGCTGGACCAGTGATTCTTAAGTGGCAGAGGTAATGGGAACGATAAGCATTTGTTGTGCTTTTGGTCTCCCAGGACCTCTTCATCTCACTTTTGGAAAATATCGCTCTTGGTCCTGTTTTGAGGGGGATAGATAGGATAGAGGAAGCTCATGTCAAGATGTCGGGAGGCCTCCATATGTGATTCACAGGGGTACATGGCAAAAAACAAATTCATGAACTCTAACTTTCAATTTTGATTTTTTCTTAGAGGGAAAACATGAGCTTGTAACTTGTATAGCCATCTTATGATATCTATATTTATATCTATATCAGAACCGCAACGAAGTTCAGAAATGAGACATTATTTGAGCTGTGCATGAAATTCAAGCAAACTATGCCAAGACTGCTCAGTTATGAGAATCAAGCTAAATTCCCATTTAGCTTAAGTTTTCTGTCACTAAAAACTAGAGGGTAGGAAAGCAAGGAAGGTAGACTGACTGCTGTGTCACACTGGGCCAATCTGTCCAGGAGTCTCATATCTGGACTACAGAAATAACAGACAAGATGCAGCTATCCATTAGATTTCCTGTTTCTACCTATCGATTAAAAAAAAAAAAAAAAGAAATCCAGATTCAGCTTCTGTTGGGCATCCCCAGAAGGACACTCCCAGTCTCACGTATTCACTAAAAGGATTCAATAGCACCCAGAAATTGTTACATATATGAATGTGATGGCAGCAAAAGGCTAACGGAGCAGAGAGAAAAGACTCAAATAGGCTGAAACCTGGAGAAAAGGAGCCCAAGAATTTAAGGGTTTTCTAAAATATCATTTACACAAAAATCATGATTTCTTCAGCAGCAAGTTAAGCCAACACCTGTGAAATACTGTCTACTAGGGAAGTTCATTAAAGATTCATTGCTTAGGAATCTTGTTGGGATCTAGTCATCAGAGGCACTGCCTGCCTAGCATGTACCCACATTCCAGACTCCCAGGAAAACAGATGTTCCATATAAACAGCACTGTTCATGCAATTTAGATACAGTAAGCATCTGAAAACAGATGCTCTCAGTTCTTCAGTGTTTATCATTCAAGTTCCTGAACATCAGCCAAAGGCCACCTTCACAAGCAGGCATTTGTCAGGGTAGTAGTCTCAGGTTTGCTGTGTTATTTTATTTGATTTTTTTTTTATTTTTTACATACTGCCTTTCTTTTGGGGTACATCAAGATTTCAAATCCACATGCCAACTGCGTTTTTGTTTGCTGAAATGAATGTCCTCTTAGATACTGCAGAGGCAATGTATATCCTATCATCTGCCTTCTTACGATGGATCGACAGACCTCCTTTCAGGCTCTAGTCCTTCCTTATAGGCCCTGCTTTGCTGTATCCTAGAAAAACAGACTGAAAGTTGCAGGAGAACAGGACATGTTCTGTTTATTTTGGTATCAGACTTTGTAGCACATCCTACTTACATATTTGTTGAATGAATGTCCATATCCTAAAATATACATCTGTCATGACCCAAATGGATGAATCTTCCCCATTTCCTTTCCATTGTGTAGTTGCTCTTTTGAACATGAATGTGTATTCACACACACACACACACACACACACACACACACAAACTTTTAACCAGACACATAGGCTAACTAACTAAACTGTGATCTTGGAATGGCTGATTAAGCTGCTGAAGCTAAAACCAGCTTCCTGCTTCAATCACAAATCACTAAATTAACCTGAAGAATACAATTATGCCCAAAGAATAAAATTTTTTCATACTAATAATTTCAAAATCTGAATTTTGAAATCAGAGTGATTTATTGGTCTTATTAGGAATGACAATTAGGTCAGAAAAATATTTTTTTTTAAATATTCTGAACACTGTCATGAAGCAAAATGACAGGCATTATGGGGGCTATAAAACCTATCTAGAAAATACTCTGCATTCAGTGTCTCTATCTTGCCACTCTGGCTGCTCTCCATGGATCCCAGATGTAATCTGCTCATAAGCAGCCTGTAATACTGCTCATCCAAGCTGCACACTGTGCTGTGAGCCTGGCAGCCTCCCTCTGTGGAAAGCATGGCTGCAGATGACTAGCTGAAAATAAAACTAAACTCCAGGCTGAATGTATCATCATGGTTTTAATTAAGTTTCTAGAAGAGTTGCTTCATTTGGTGGCATTCCCTTCCCCTTTCTCATTTACAAATATGGTCTAAGAATACTATAAGTAAATAGGCATCTTGAATCAAAGTACAGTACATGTGTATGAGTGAATTTTCTTCAGTATTAGTCTTAAGAAATGTTGCTGAATTTAATGTAGGATGCTATCCTTTCAGACATCTAAGATCTATAAATACCAATATTCTAAAATATACTGCACAATATGTATATTTTTTTAACCTAAAGAAACGAGTTGACCACCTATTCAAGCAGCTATTTATATGAATGTTAGGTCTTTAGTAAAATGTCCAGAAAAAAATTTCCGCACTTCCATAATTCATCTTATGTCTCTCCCAGGTGAATTTTCTTTGAAATTTTTAATCAACATCTATTTGGATTTGATTAACAACAATGTCCATTAGGACAAATCATGTTTACTACCAATGGTATACTCAAAATTTTACTTCTCAAATGAAATCAAACAGCTAATTAACAGGATTCTTATATGCTATAAAATACCCTAACTTCTAAAAATACTACAGTTTTATCAGTACAAACTTTTTCGTGACAAAAATCCACCTACGTGATAAGCTTTAATTCTTCTATGTACGAACTGTTATTTGTTTTCAACACAGACCATCTCAGGACAGTTTACCACTGACTTCATATTTTCAATCCTCAATCCCTGAAGTCAGTAACTCCAAAGTGCATTACCTATCTTGAGAAAGAAAGTGAGCCTCTGGGCAATTACTACCAGATCGGTCTTTGAGTAACCAGGCAAGCTTGACAACTCAATCTCATCAGGTAGAAGTCACTGTCCTACTGCTGCTGCTTTGGGGGATTACATTTATGTGTACATTTACATCCATACATGCACACAACACACATTAGATAGGTTAAGTTGCCAGATAACTTTCCCCAGGGTTTAATCTGCATTCAAAGAAATAGTTTCATCTCGTCAGTTTCTATGATAGTTAACCTATTTTTCTGTCCTGCTGGGCCTAGTCTGTTCTTTGTTGCTGGGCAACCAAAAGAATGAGGATGGGTGGAGGCAGAAAATCTCAGCTGCACTATTTGGTCCAAGTAAATATTAAATCAATCACTAAAATTTGTATAAAAATGAGAGCTGCCTAAAAATGTAGGGGGCTCAAAAGTCTGTGATGATTCTACACTAATGGCTGATAAAGTTGATCTGACTACAGTAATGTATTTCCCCCTTAAAGTATGAAAATAGGCAAATCAGTTATGAGGGACAACAAAGCAGGTTAGATAAAATTTCTGCTGCACTGCCCATTAGGAAGTAGAATGTATATTTACTTGATTGTTTTTGCTAATAGAAAAATCAGTTGCTTTGATTTTTGTTTCTTAGTTTGCTTGTTTATGATGAGTTATTTCTTAGAAGAAACCAAGCAAATTAACCCACACATCAGGTTTAGAAATATAAGTTTGACCATATATTTATGGCATCATCAAATGCTTAATTACAATTATTACATTTTCATAATCTTTGGAAACTTTTTGGTATTGCAAATAATATATAAACATTTAAAATAAGAAAGCCATTCTGTTTATAGGCTCTTACAAGAAGGAGTATTATACTTGGTCTTTCAAATATTTACAAATTCATAAAAATCCATCAAGATGTAAAATGGTGAAACACAATATGTATATTATTTGTGGAAGTAATGAACAAATTCAAATAATTTATTTCTCAAGTGAGAAAACCAAAACATTTGTTTATTGAATTTATCAGCTAATCTCTAATTTGTAAGATCCCTAAAATCTATTTGTGTGGCACTCTTGACATATTTGCCATAGAAATGGGAAAGTTTGAAGCCCACAATACCCTACAAAAACCATAATGAATCTGACAGATCCTCCTAATATAGAAGCTGCCCATATGTACAGTGAGATTTGAATGGAAAAGTATGTTCAGTGATGATCCAATTTTAAGTGCTAAGACTATAAACCTCTTCTGCATTATCTTGGAAATAGACATGTCTCACTAACCACTTTCCTACAGAAGCCCTCTGATCTATAAGACAGAAAGCCCCAAAGGCTTAGAAAGTTTATGGACTAGACACTTCTCCTGGGTTAATTTCTCTTTCACACATCACTGTAATTAACCTACATGAGTCTTTTTTCTACACTATTCTGTATTATTTCAGTATTCTTTCCTCTCCTTGTACTAAAAAGAAAATCTCAGAGACCATGCTCCTAACTCTCCCATCCCCTTTTCCTGTTCATCCACTTCCATAATTACACCCAAAACTGTTTTAGTGTATTAAAACTATGATGGGAGATCACATGGTAACCATTCGGGGAGGGGTGTGTGTTGCAAAACTCATGACTCATAATTTGGGGACTAGAAGAACCATCTACTGCAGGGACTGGAGATAAAGGTAGCCCTCTCCTCTTCCTGAATTTCACTTTCTATTCTTCTGCCAACAAGGAGGAGAAAGGCAAAGTTGCACAATGGTGGTCTAGCATCTAATAATGGAACTATGGATACAAAAAGACCCACATTGCTTAAAAGCAGTAATTGAGAGAAGGGTAAAACAGTGAAACAGGAATGTTCTTGCTAGGCATGGTGGTGGACACCTGTAACCCTAGTTACTATGGAGGATGAGTCAGAGACATTCACTTCATGAGACCCTGTCACAAAATAAAAAAGGGCTGGAGACGTAGTTCAGTGGTAAACTGCCCCTGGGTTCAGTTCTCAGAAAAAGAGACTGGTGGGGTACACAGGGAAAAGGAATGAGGAGAATGTTCCCTTCTTTTTATTTATTCCATTATTCCCTAGTGATTTTAACAGCAAAAACCTACAGATCAGCACAAAGTGTCATGAGCTTGCTTTGGTGTAGTAAGGGAGAAATTGCTTGTGGCCACATTCTCATAGTTAAAACTAAGGAGGAAGAGAAACCTGGAGCTGAAGCAACAGACTGTGTTACTGGGGAAAGAAGGCTGGATGAAAGAATATGGAGGGGACGAGGAGGTGGCCAGGAGATGATTGAGAATATCTATGGGGGATGGAGATAAGATGAAGGTCAAGCAGCAGCAATCAGGGATACAAAAGCACTGGGATCACAGAGTCAGTATGAGCTTTAGGAGAGTGAGGAGGAAATTTACTCCCACCCAATACTCAGATGTACACTTCTCCTTCCACCACATCCACCATCAGACCTGAGCCATAGCACTAAGACAAAAGCAGACTTTGGTACTTATTAAGGAGGACCATATACACAGATCCTGTTTAAAAACATGAGGAAGATGGAAAAAAATTCTATAGGACCAATTCAGAATAAACATGTAGCTGGTAATATGGCCTGAACAGTTATTTATCTATGAAAGATACAAACAAGTCAGGGCATGGGCTGTATCAAGACGAGACTTGAAAATAAACATGAAGAAAGGCTTTTAGAAACTGATTATATTAAAAAGGGGTAACTCATGGGAGCAGAGGTAAGGTGTGCTTACAAGGTATGTAGTAATATATCCATATTTTCCATGATTGGAAACCCCCAGGATAGAAATTGCTAAGATGAAGAAAATTAGTATTTTATCCTCATCAGTTTTCAAGTAAAGATTAAAGGATTATACTAAAACCTATCATCCACTGCTGTATGTTTCTTATTCATGTAAATTCATTGGTTATTTCTTATTTCTGAATTGTTTTGAATAAGCTTTTCTCTTCTGAAATCAGCCTTATAGGTGAAAAAGTATAGCATTTACCAATTTGCCCAATAATAAAATACAAACACCTTATATTTTTTAATAGTAATATTAAAAGAAAAAGCCTCTCTATTTTTCTAGATTTGGTGTTCTTTGTTTTGCTTACCATTAGTATTTCAGAAGAACATGGTCATCTTTAATTTACTGCTGCAGCATTTCTGGATGCTCATTACATAAATAACAACCATACAAAGAGGTCCAAAAGTTACAAACAAACAAGTCGCAACACAATGCTGACTTTCTGAATAAATGCAAGTTTTATGCAGAAATGAAGAATTTGAAGATACAGAAATAAGGTGAATTTGATGTAGCTTCCATTGTGAGGTCATGGTGGTCAAGAGGTCCTGATCTTGAATTTAGCCTCCTTTTTAACTGTGTTGTGTTGAACAACTTATTTAATCTGAGTAGAAGTGGTTTAAAAGATGCTCATGAAATATGCCATTATTAGTTAGAATTAAATGGGAGAACATACATCATTTGCAGTGAGGGTACTCATGAATATGTTTTCTTCTCAATTCTTTTCCTTCTGTGTCTTTTCCCATTACGAGGGAGCATACATAACATGGAGAGTACACCTGACAAACAGTGGGAATTCATGGGTGTTAAATTCCCCACCCTCTTTCCTAGTCCCCAGAACTCTGAAATTCTACCACAAGGAAAACAGACTAGAGGAAGAGGAAGGAGGAGCTCTGCCCACCAGGAGTAGTTAAGGGACCACAGTTCCCCTATTGATAAGAAGGGTCTTAGTGACTCTACTTTTTTGAGAGCTCTTAGAAAAAGGATTACAAATGCCAACTGCCTCCAGGGCAGTGCTGTCTACTGTGTTTCATGCAGATATACTCCTTCTTGAACTACAAGCTGAGGTACAAATGCAGCAGCCATCTTAGAAAGTGCTAGTATTGATATGTGTGCACATTTTTAAAAATTGCTATATTTGCATAAATATGCCTGTATTTTTATCGTTTAACAATTTCCAGGAAGCAAAGGGTCTTTTCTGTACTTAGTGGATGACAAATTCAGTATTTATGATCTAACCATCTGTGTGGTTCTATGTAGTTAATACTTGGATAAATCTCAAGGTTTTCATTTTTTCTTTTTAAGGATATCACCGTTGTCAAGCCACCTATGTGTTACAGGTGATACTACAGTAAGTTTAAGGTAATGTTTTTCAGACAAAACTGTTGTCTGTCTTTAACACATAAATACACTTGGAATAGTTATGTGCCCGCCTCCTGTTAGATATTCTCTTCTGTTCCCTTGCACTCCATCTGTTATGACAGAGGAAATCAACAACCTTGGGAAGCCACAGAGCACATCTGACAGCTGCAGGCCTTGGATTTTAAATTCAAGAAATTGTGATTCACTGACTCTCATAGGAAAAAAAAAATTACTATTACCACCTGGAAGGAGTGGGTAGGTGAGAGGGAGGGCAGGCCAGTGGGAGGGGATGTATGTATGTATCTTAATTAGTTTGGTTATAGGGAAAAGAAGATGCCCAACTTTTTTATTTTATTTTAATAAGAGTAGGTATCATATTGATCATTTTAAAAATATATTGATCTTTGATTAGCTTGAGATGACATTAGAGTCTACTGTGTGTTCCTACTAGACATTTAAACCACACGAGAAGAATAAACATGCAAATGTTGGCTTTGGCAAGGATGATATTTAACTTAAAATAAATTTTTTTTGGTTTTTTGCTTTTTATTTAACTGGGCTGCCTCTGGAACACCACCATCGTCCTGATGGTTTTATTCACTTATTAAGACTATTTTAAGTTCAATTATTTTCTTGTTTGATTACTAATATGGAAACTATTGTTCTAAAAATTTGTGTGTGTGTGTGTATGCTATTTTGTTGTTGTTTTAGAATATTGTAACACCATCCTGTTGTCTATCTTTATGAAGATTAGAAACACACTGGGAAACAAAGAAATGTTAGACACATTATTTTTTAAAAAAGTGTGTGGGGGATTTTATACAGCCTTACCCTTTATTGGCTTTTGTTCTGACCTCCAATTTATATCATTTTTAAAATTTAAAAAACAGCACCTCAAATTCAATTCTTCTTTCCTTTTCCATTTTTTGGCTGATTTTATACAAAGTTCACTTTCATGGTCTTCTTCAATACTGTTGCCCTTCCCTGAAACGGAGTCTGAGAAGTTTATGGGCAACAAACTAAGATAAAAACTCAAAATTAAAGTCCTTTAGCTAGCAACTCAAAGCATCGAGGATAAGAACATATGAAAAAAATTAACTGGGTACAGAGAAGGAGAAAAATTAAACCAAACAGAGTGAATGAGGTGCGCTTCCAGGATGCTTGGTGATGGAGAGCCTGAGTGGGTCATTTTCACCAGAGCTCCCTCTACCCTGCTTCTTCAACACCTCAGGGCTGCCTCAGATAATCTGAGCAGACATTCTCTCTCTCCTGTGACTATCATCAACTATTAAATGGATTAAGCACAAAATAGATGAATGAATGTTTTCAACAGTCATAAACAAACGACTTTTATACATTAATGGAGCATTTACACTTTGAAGAAAAATATTCCAAATTAGAACAATAAGAAATGAAAAATATGAAGAGATCAGTAATTATTGATGAAGCTCAAATAGTAAACAAAACCCTTATACTCCCACACACAGAATGAAAATTTATTTCAGACTTAGATCATTTTGTAAGTGCATATATAATATTAAATACCAATCTACTGTAAAAACTTAGAAAGCTAGACAGCAAAGAGAACTTCCCTAATTCAAGAAAGGCTAACTACTAAAACCTATAGAAATCACCATGCTTAGTAGAACACAGAGGCCGGGTCTGAGGCGCCATTCACATGCAGCAGTATCATCGCTGACCAAACAAACCAGCACCTAAGTTTTAGTAGCATTCCTCTACCGAAAATACAGCTGAACATGTGATAGAAAATTAAATAATATTCACACTAAGAAGAAAATCTATAAAGTATTTGAAATTTTGCCTAACATTAAATAGAACTGTGGAAGTTTTTAAAACCCTATTAATGGTGCAGAAGAATAAAGTGTCAAGTTACAGTCATAACCTGGGTATGCACATGTACTCAGGCTATGATATGGATGGCGTAACAAGCCACTGGGAAGGGACAGATTATTAAGCGGTGATAGAAAAAAAAAAAAAACTTTCCCTATAGAACTGAATTCCCCACTCTGAGTTAGAGTTTTAAAAATCCATAAGAATACCTTAATATATGGAATAAATCTATAAGCCAATAGAAAGAAACATAAGCAAGTATCTTTGTGACTTTAGTAAAATGTAGCATTTATTCAGGATCTAAAATGTCCAAATTATGAAAGTGTTTTAGCTACATCAACAGAAGACAACATGGAAGTAGGTGATAGACTCATTTTCAGGATTCAAAGGCTGTAAGGAATTTATATATAGCACACAAGATACACCTTCAAATCAGCAAGAAAAAGCCAGGAAATCCAACAGAGAAGTGGGAAAAGCCTATGGATGGCAATGCACGGAAGAGAAAGTTTCAAAAGTTAATGAGTTTAATAGTCAGAGAAATGCAAATCTACAATGCTAGGTAACAAGACACATCCATAAGACCACCAAAAATTATGACTGGTTAATATAAAGTATCCAGGAGGGTAGGAGTAGGGAATGGAAACTTGTATACATAAATGATCACAATGATAGGTCTGTGGAGAGTAATCAGAAAAGACACAGTCAAAGGAATAATATTCCAGAACCCCAAAATTCCATTCCTGGTTAAATATCCCAAATAAATCTTGCCTAGGGTGGTGGCACATGCCTTTAATTCCTGCTACTTAGGAGGCAGAGGCAGGAGGATTCAAGTTTGAGGTCAGTCTTGAAACTTAGCAAGATATCCTGTCTCAAAATAAGAAAGAAATAGGTATGTGGGCATACCTCAGGGTTAAAGGGCCCGGTAAATCCCCAGTACTGAGGGGAAGAGAAAAGAAAAAAGAAATTCTCAGTTTTATAGAGATATACAGGGGGATGTTTGCTGTAGGACTGCTTATAAAAAGCTAAGAAATGGAGGCACACCTAGATCCTCCATGAGCAAGAAAATTATAAGTTAACTGTGTTATCTAAATATATTAGAATAAAATACAGTAGTCAACATAATTAAAATTGTATATAACAACAATAATGAACTAATGTTAATTAAGGGAAAGAGTTAATGGATACGATTTCCAGATCAATATTACCAAAAAAAAATGATCAAAATAAGCACTTAGTAGAATGGAAGAATATGTTAAATACATTGAGCATTAAATACAAAGGGACACTGAATATACTTCTGTGGAAGAAGTAGATTGGGGAAAAAAACTAAGTTAACGAAAAAGAAGGGTCATTATGGGATGGCAATATTAATGTATAAACTAGACACGACTTTAGTATATTTCCTACTGGAATGACAGTAAGTCAGAACTAACAAATTTTCAGTAAAGTTAATTATGTTGACAGTAAATTAAATATGGTTGGAAAAGAATAACAGCGTCATGTCAAGATCAGGCTTCACCTGGGCTTATGGTAACAATGGTGCCTAAAACAGCCTTACATAGACTCTCAGGAATAAGTGAAATCCTCTGAGGGCAAGGTTGGATGCCAGGCTCAGTCCCCAGAGACAAACCACTGCTCCGGAGTTTGAAGCATACACACTCTTTCAGAAAGGGAACCTGGATATAGAGAAACTTTTGAAAATTGAGCCCATTGATTTTCAGTGAGTAACAGACTTGACATTTATTGTCTGCTTTCACAGGGGACTTAGAAATAGCCAGTGAGGAAACAGGGTTTTGGAGTATGACATAGGAAGCACGGAAGTTTAGGGTTAAAAATATCAAGACCAAACTGGTTCATCAAAGTGACAACTGAGGCCACTGCTGACTTAAAAATAACCATGTAATGCCAAATTCCACAAGTCTAAAATTAATCACAGCCACTGTAGAGAAATTTTGAAACTTGGCGAACGCAGAGACATAAAGTCCTCAACAACTGACTCCACCATGACAAATCTCTGATTCATGGTGTTTTCAATGAAAAGAATATCACCTACTCACCTTAAACCAAAAGACAGAGAATGTCTTTTATTCATGCCTATTTCCAAAAATCTAATCCTCATCAAAGGATGAAGATCTGCTAACACTGAGAATATCCGACAGAACTTGCCTTAGGAGCTAAAGAACAAAGTTTTAAAAGCTTAAACCAGCATCTTCAAAATGTCCCTAGATGGTTAAGGTAAATTACTAAGAGGTCATATGAATTTCAGAAGTGTAAATTACAGAATATGCTATCTTCCATGATGTCACAGATACACCTCACTTGGGTACAAAACAAAGAACATTGTTGAATCACACAATCAGGGCCCCCAAATCTATTGCAATTTTCCCTTGCTCTGAAATTTTCTGAGAAATGAAGGCCAGCAGTGCTTCTGGTTACAAACATTTTTTAAAAAGGAGAAAAGAAAAGAAAAAAAAGAATGTCTTTGTTCACTGCTAAGGAAAGTGAAACTTAGAGTCAAAATTAACTTCTGCTACTGCTAAAATCTAAATTCTGAATATGGAAGCCTCAGCTGCTGGTTTAATTACATGTGCATGCACTGCAATATCACACAATGCTGGCATCCTAAGCTAAATGGTTATTAACAATAAAAGGTAATTATTTTCCTTTCCATATTAAGAAAAACACTCACAAAAAATTAATCTTGCTTTCAATATATGTTTCATGGGAACATAAACTACTATATACTTCTCCAGGCAGCTGGGTCAGCCTTGGCCCACATCGTCACCGTATATTAAAAACATCTATCAAGAGTGCAGCAACAACCTGACTTCTATAAGAATTTTAAGTTCTTATGAGCACATAATTAATAAATTCAGTAGTCACAGTCCTGAGAAAAAGAGGATAATTTAAATTATGAGTTGGGAATTAGATGATTCATTCTTCTCACAGGGGCATGCACAAGTAACAGCAGTTTCACCTTGCCTAATACGCAGGGCAGGGAAAATATAGCTTTATTCCTTCTGTCCCTTGGGTGATCTCAAGACATCCTGAGAATGCTGTCCCCTGATTACTACACACTTGACATATTCATTCCATCAAGCACCTGCTGCAGATCATCCACTATGCTGGGAGCAAGACCAGGTCAGGTTTCTCTCCTCCAGGAGGCTCTAGTACAGTATAGGAAACACATATTGGTCACATTCATACAAACAAATCTAAGATTGTGTGATAAGGACTGCAGAGAACATTTGGAGCTTTGAGAACATGACCTAAACAGGGAGGTCTTTAGAGATTAGCTTGGAAAAAATGGGAAAGAATTCTTATTCAGAAGAAACAGCATACGCAAAAGTATGTCATAGGAGGGAATGTGTTTGGAACCAAGACAAAAGCCAGTGTCACTGAAAAACAAAGCAGTCTTGTGACAGTTCATTTAATTGGGATGTGTCAACTTCAGTGGACTAAGACGGACTTACATTCAACTCTATTTCTGGGTATGCCTATGAAGGTGTAAATCAGTGAACTTAGTAAAGTAGATGTGAGCGTAGTCTAATCCTTTAAGAGTCCCAAAGAACCAAAGGCCTAGGAAAAAGACATTGTCTCCTTTTTCTTCCTGCCTCACTGGTTGAGCTGGGAAACACCATCTCGTTTTCTCCAGTCCTTGGACTAGGACTGGCATCATGGCTGCCTGGATCTAAGGACTTCTGACTCAGATTGGATTACAGGACCTGCTTTTCCAAGGTTTCCAATGTGGACAAAGCAGATTGTGGGGCTCTTCAGTCTCCATAATTGTGTGAGCTGATCCATACATGGCTTCTGTTTGTTTCTCCTACTACTATAGCCTCCTTCTCTTCCTTTAATATTCCCAGTTTTAGTTTTCCTCAAGTTTCACTCTTCCCTATCTCAGTTTCTAATTTCTTAGTTATTCCAAAGATTAAAACAAAGTTGATGCACAGAAACCATAATACCTTAAGTGACAACAAAGAAACACGCATATTAAATCATAGATTAAGCATTCAGATGCTTACTATGTGCAAAGTTCTCAGTATAAAGAAATATGGTCATTAGTAGCTATTCTTGACCAAAGTTGCAACCATGCTTCCTAAATTGTGACATCCACATATCCAGGGTATGAGGATGCTCAGGTAGTCTATAACTAGCTGTTCACATTCCTGGGATTCCAACCTTATTTTAGATAGTCTAATATCCTAAGAGTTATTAGGGCACATCTTACTTGAGATTGAATTTAATTCAAGGTTTTGGAGGAAGGGACTGATTTAAAATAAGCATGAATATATAACAGAATAGAATGAAAGATTTCTTCTTTGTGTGTGCACGTTTGGTGTATATATGGATAATTGCTTCAGAAAAGAACCCTAGAGACAGTCATGACTCTCTGCTTCCACTATTGGTTCTTTCATGGAAAAAAGGATTTCCTTGCCATGTTGAAAAGAAGACAAAACATGCTGCATGTTGAAAAGGAATAAATATCATATTTGTGAAGAAAAACTATTCCCTATGCAATCTGCTTCCTGTGAGGAACTAATCTCACCTCCTACTTGACTGAGGTCTGTGTTCTCTCCACTTTCCCATTTTCATCAACATTCACATGCAGATTTCAATTTCTTTCTGCAGAGAAGCCAGAAAATGAAGAAGTGGATGTGGGGAGACACAGGCAGCTCAAAACAAAGGGGAGGAATTCAGTTTAGTTTCAAGACCTAGGACCTACCTTGGTAAGAGGTATCACTTCCAGCACCTAGAAGCTATGAAATTTTCTGTTGCACCTTTCAATGCCTTTATTTCCCCCCTTTGACCCATTAATTTCAGAGACTTGCTTGGAACACACCTTATCTCTTTCAATATATCAACTTTTCATTGTTTAAGCATACCACAATATTTTATTATATGTAAAAGAAGTTATATGATAAAAGCAGTAGAACAATCAAAACATTTAAATTGACTGGATAGTATCCCGTCAAAATCATGGGATCTTATTTAGAAATAAATAGGTTCTTTGCAGATAGCATTAGTTAAGATGAGGCCTTACTAAATTAGGGTGGGACCTAAAACCTAATGACAGGCATCTTTGTTTTAAAAATTATGTGGTGGGGGTGGTGTGCGTGCGTGTGTGTGTGTGTGTGTGTGTGTGTGTGTGCAAACTAAAGGGAGATTCAGACAGAGAACAACACTCAGGAAAGAAGGACCTGGCAGTGGAGGCAGAATGTAGAGTGACACGTCTCCAGGCCAAGGAAGGCCACTGAAATCCAGCCATCACCAGAAGATGGAAGGGGCAAGGAAGGACTCTAGAGACTTTAGAGGGAGCATGGCAAAGAGGAAACCTTGATTTGGGGCTTTTGGCCTCCAAAACTGTGAAAGGACACATTTCTGTAGTTTTAAGCTACTCAGTTTGTGGTAGTGTCTTACAATAGCCCTAGGAAATAAATAAGACCTTCTTAATCCCACATCCCAGGTGATTTGCACCTGTTGTTCAGACTAAGACATAACAAATGCCCCGTTCTATGATCGAAAATTTCTCCATTTGACCAAAAAAATAAAAAATTTAAAAAAATAATACCATCAATAAATGGGCCAAGGAACTGAACAGACTCTTCTCATAAGGTGATATACAATCAATTAACAAATGTATGAAAAAAATGAAAAAAAAAGTTCAACATCTCTAGCAACTAGAGAAATGCAAATCAAAACTACTCTAAGATTTCATCTCACTCTAGTCAGAATGGCAGCTATTTAGAGTACAAACAATAAGAAGTGTTGGCGAGGATGTGGTTAAAAAAAAAATACTCAAACACTGCTGGTGGGACTGTAAATTGGTGCAACCAATCTGGAAAGCAGAATCGAGATTCCTTGGAAAACTGGGAATGGAACCACCATTTGACCCAGCTATCCTACTCCTCGGTTTATACCCAAAGGACTTTAAAACAACATACTATAGTGACGTGTTTATAGCAAATCAATTCACAATAGCTAGACTATGGAACCAACCTAAGTGTCCCTCAATAGATGAATGGACAAAGAAAATGTGGTATATATACCCAATGGAATATTACTCAGCAACAAAAGAGAATAACATGGCATTTATGTGTAAATGGATGAGATGGAGAATATAATGCTAAGTGAAGTTGGCCAATCCCCAAAAACAAATTGCCCAATGTCTTCTCTGATATAAGGATGCTAATTCATAAGGGGATTGGGGGGAGCATGGGAAGAATAGAGGAACTTTAGATGGGGAAAGGGAATGGAGAGGAAGGAGGTAGAAAAGATGGTATAATAAGACTGACATTATTACCCTAAGTACATGTGTAAAAACACGAATGGTGTGAGTCTATTTGTATTTAACTAGAGACATAAAAAAATGTTCTCTATTTGTGTAATATGAATTGAATTGCATTCTGCTGTCATATATAGCCCAATTAGAAAAGGCTTAACCAAATAAAGACTTTTCAGACAAAAAAAAAATTCTCCATTAGGATGATACATTACCCTCATCCACTCATCCTCTAAGACTGTGGAATTCTCTCTCTTTTTCCATAATAGTCAGGTTTCTCCAAACAAATTCATTTGCTTGGGAATTTCTTTATGATCCTAATGGATCAAGTCCTTAATATCTGGCTTGCTCTAGAGAGTCTGCCAACTCTACATCTAGACTTAGTTTTTAACATTCTATCACATTTGCTTTCTTCCTCTACCACCTGTGTTTTTATCTTTCACTTTACCATTGGAAAGTAGGTTGCGGGCACTATTACTCTTTATTTCTAAATATTTTACATGCAATTCCCCCAAACAAAAGCATTTGCCTATTTGACCTAAAATCCCAAATAACAAACAACAATAAAAACCCAACACAGTGTATTAGTCTCCTCAGGCTGCCATGACAAAATGCCACAGGCTGGGTCTTAAATAATAGAAATTTATTTCTCAAAGTTCTTGAGGCTGGAAATTTCTGAATCAAGAGGCCTGGGAGGTTAGTGTCTGGTGGGGGCTTTCTTTCTGGCTCCCAGATGGCCACTTTTTGCTGTGTTCTCACATGTCCTCTTCTCTGCAAATGCCGAAAGAGGACAAAAAAAGACACAGGGAAAGAGCTAGACAGAGATAAAGAGTCCCGGTGTTCCTTTCTCTTCTTAAAAGGATACCTGTCTTTTTGGATCGGGGCCCTATCTGTACAACCTCATTTACCCTTAATTACCTGCTTGAAGGCACTATCTCTCAAGTAGTCAAATTGGTTGTTAGAGCCTCAACATGTAAGTTGAGGGGGAGGCATAATTCGGTCCATAAGATACACACATAAACCACCTATCACACCAAACAATCATAATTCCAGAATATAATCAAATGCACCAACTGTTTTCAAACTTCTCTAGTTGTCTCAATGCCCATTGTTTGAAGCTCTTTCAGCCGACATGCTATCTATTCTGTTCATATATAAAGGTGAATAAGAAAACAACAATGCTCTCAGATGGGGAAAATGAAAGATACAAATAAACACAATTTAGTGAAAGAACAACAAAATCCAAATTACAGTGAGTTAAGGAACTAAGGTGTATAATGATGAGAGCACAGGTCGAAGGAGATGCGAATACACCAATGTAAACGATATCAGTAGACTATTTTGTATCCTTAACTAAATAATTATTTTTTTGTGATCAAAATACAACAAAAACCCTCTACATCTTGATGGGTGCTCTTTACTGTAAACATTCTCCATCTAGGACTACTTCAACATTTATTAAAAACGAGGCTGGAAAATTCCAGTGCCTCTGGTGAATCCTTAACCAATCAGTTCACATATTTCCAGATATTGTTCTTTGGTGGGGGCAGGAGTCCAATCTTTCCTCCCCTCAAGGCCCTTACCACTCTCTCTCTGCTCAGACTCACACCCTCAGAGCCCTTCTACTTTGGTTCCAGTCCCTGTATGTTCCTGAATATCTTGTTCACTTGAGCTAGCCCGACTGTCTGAAATGAGTCTTCTGTCCATCTCTTACTGAGAACCTTGTACCAGCCTCCCATTATTTACACAATAAAGTTTGGTTCTCTTTTTTCTTATGTACCAGGCACTCTACAACCTACTCAGGCTACTGCATTATTACATGAACTTTTTGGTCTTCACTCAGTCTGAAATAAATAAAACACACCAACGTCTTTAAACTTGCCACGGGCTCTTCTGCTCAAGGATCATCACTTTGCCTGCTCAAGGATATCACTGAATTCATTCTCCTCCCCTCCTTCTGCAACAAATGTCGCCTGGCTACTGGAACATTCCCACTGACATTTAAACATATACCTTTCTTAACCTCATTTCCTCCACTTATTTCTCTTAAATGAATGGCAAGGGCTGGGGTTGTGTGGCTCAGTGGCACAGCTCTCGCCTAGCATGTGTGAGGCCCTGGGTTCAATCCTCAGCAGCACAAAAAGATAAATAAAGGTATTGTGTCCATCTACTACAGAAAAAAAAAAAACTATTTAAAAAAAATAATGGCAATGTCAGACTTGACTGCTTTCACAGCTTCTCGTTACGTCGAGCCAGCCAGTACCATGCCTCCCCACCCAGCACTAGGGTCTTGCACATGTGAGGCAAGTGCGCTACGGCTGAACTACACCTCCAGCATGCTAGAGACAGGTTTGTTTTTGTTTTGCTTTTTAATGATACCACTAAATCTCAAGGTCATCAATCCCCATTGTGATGATAAATGGGAATCAATTCTTAGTCCTTATGTCACCTGGCCCATCATCAGCATTGGACCCACTGATCTCTCCTCATTGACACCACCGTTTTCCCCACTTGGCTTGCCTGACAGGGCACATAGTAAGAAGCTCCTCCTCCTTGGCCAGATTCATCTCACCCAATGTGCCCCGGGGACATCCTAAAACATCTTTACACTTAGCTTTACTGTGGACTCTAATCTATGGCTTTAAACACTATCTACCCATTGCTTGCTCCTAGGTTCATATCCTCAATCTGGTCAGCTCCATTCAACTCTCTTGTCTTACCTCCTCGTCCTCCATTTATATATTACCTATGGCAAGTGAAACAATGTGCGCAAAACTGATGACCCCATCTACCCTAAAACCAACCCTGATCCAGTCTTGCACATTTCAGATCCTACACCCCGCCTCTTACCTGACTGACCTCATCTCCTCTTGCTCATTCTCTGCCAGCCTTCTGGATGTCACCTCAGGGCCTCTGCACACCCTCTGCTCTCCACTTGCTCCTCTCTACTTCTTCTTCCATGCAAACAGGTAGCCTGTTCTCTCAATTCCTTCAGGACTTTCTTCAAATGTCTCCTTCGCACTGAGACCTCCCATTCTACCTCTTTATAATCCACTCCCTGCTTTATTTTTATCTATAGCATTTATCACCTTATAATATTATGGAATTTATTTAAGTTGGTGACTATTTTCTACCAGAATTTAAGCTCTATGAAGGCAATTGTTCTGTTCTGTTCTTAAGAATTACTAGAGTCAAGAAGCCGACCTGTTGCACAATAGATGGTGAGAAAGATGCTATGCCCTTTTATTGGAAGGACCTTCTGCACTCTGCTTGCTGCACCCCTGTGGCACTACTATATATGTATTGTAGGCACTAATATGTAAGTAGAAAGGAATTATTATAAACCTTCTCCAAAGGGAAATAAGTACTAGCTGAATGGTACTGCAACCTCACTCAACTTACATAGCTTGAGTCCAGAGGTGTGCTCGAACCATTCCATATTATTACTTCCCTGGTTATCTTTCTTAAGATTTCCTTGATTAGTTAGATTCTTTTCATGGTTTACAGTAGTTTTTTTTTTTCACATTCTAACTGCTAAAATTATTCTATTTACATAAAACGATTCCACATCAGACTCCCATGCTCTGGATAGGCAGAATTAACATTGACAAAACGGCCATACTACCAAAAGCGTTATACAAATTTAATGCAATTCCTATTAAAATCTCAGTGACATTCTTCAGAAAAATAGAAAAAGCAATCATAAAATTCATTTGGAAAAATAAGAGACACGGAACAGTCAAAGCAAGAAAAACGAAGAGGGCATCATAATACCAGACCTTTACTCAGCCATAAAGAAGAATGAAATTATGGCATTTGCCAGTAAATGGATGGAACTGGAGAGTATGATGCTAAGCAATATAAGCCAATCCCAAAGAAGCAAAGGTCAAATACTTTCTCTGATATGTGAGTGCTAATTCACAATAAGGGGAGTGGGGAAGAATAGATGCATTTTGGACAAGGCAGAGGGATATGAAGGGAAGGGGGGTATATGCACATACCCTATGTGCATATATGTTAACCTGACCTGTGTAATTCTAAATCATGTACAAACAAACAAAAGAGAAGTTATATTCCATTTATGTATGATGTGTCAAAATGCATTCTACTGACATGTATAACTAATGAGAACAACAACAAAAAAAAGTCCACATCAGACACCATTCCAATCCTTGCTGGTCCTAGGCAGGGTGAGGGAAGACTCTGCCAACCTCTGATGCCTTCCGCAGAAAGCTATCCTAGGGGCCACAAATGGTTCATTATTGGAAAGAAATATTCAACTATTTTTTACAATACATTATAAACACCTACAAAATAGGATGTTGAATGTGAATCAACAGAGTTTTGGAGTTAAAAATCTTTTAGTTATAGTTGAACCTTAAGTTTCCAGATGAGTGCAGACTATGAGAATATAAACTAGATATGCAATAGATGTTCTTCGTGGCTAATCTTTAAGTAAAAGGCCACTATTGATAAGAACACACTAAGGTACGTAAATGTACCTTTTACAGTCGAAATAACTGAGATAATCTAATACTTCAAACAATGTATTTTTTCACTCCTTTCATCGTTTTTCAAGAAAACTCAGTTGTACATCTGAACCGTCTCTATGACAGTGAACTAACACAGGATTTAAATCACCTGTCAACATATACATAGATTTCAAAGTACAGGTGTGGTAAACATGATCTGAGGAAACTGAAAAACACAATGATGCTTTAGATCATAACATAAAAGCTTAAAAGGGCACATGTATACCACCAAAAGACATCTTCCAAATGCCCCATATTTTATAACATTCATAAAAACAGTAACTTTTATCTTTTCTAAAGACTCTACATTCGTGAAAACTATTTTTTCATAAGAGTTTACTGACTTAAAGGGTGCTCTTTACTCATGTCCAGATATTTTGTGACCTGATGACCAGATGTGAAGAGTACCACAGTGCTTACCTCAGCATCCTTTCACATTCCTCAAAACTATTTTAGTAAATTCTTCAATGATTTTTCCTAAAACCACAATTGGCACTTTCATAGACCTATGAGTTCTGAATATTATTTCAGTCAGCTCTGTTATTTAGCATGGTTGTAAAATATTATTAATCATGGTAGAATGAGACCCATCTAGCAGTGTTCTGTCTACCCTCTAACACTGTTCCTCATCCAAGTCATTCTAAAATGCCTCCCCTCCCATTTAAAATGAAATCCTTTCAGTATTCAGAGTATGTATATGTATATGTATATATTTTAACTTTTTTTCTGTACTTAATAGTACTAATTATACCCCTAAATATACCTAAGTATGTGTGGTCACAAGAGGTCATGAATGCCCATATATTAATCATCTCCAAGAAAACCTAATACATTGTTCTAAGCAATGTAGATGACTAACCAAATGGTGCATCAAACTCAGTTACTCTGGAAATAATGGCTCATTCTATGGAAAGGGACAATTGAGGACTTAAGAGTTGGGGGCAGCACTGTGTTCATTTTCTATCCCAAGGAGAACTGCAGTGCAAAGACAGAGACTGAAATAAACAGTACAGCACAGTCTATCCTTCTTTTTTGTAGCAAAGCATCTGGTCAATGAGTATTTATAGAGACAGTGGAGAAGTTAGAGCTCTGGGGTGAATTCCAGCTATACTGATCACTAGACCTCAGGAAAACACTTCATGAATTTCTAGCTTCCTTTCCTGTAAAATCAGAACAATAATCTTATTAACCACAAAAAGGTACTATGAAGATTAAATAAAGCCACCTGTGCCTAGCACTCTGTGTATGTATGCATACACATATACATTCCTCACCCAGGAGACCTCATCATTATAATGCCTAATAAAATGCCAGGTACTAGGCAATAAACTAGTGATAGGTAAGAAGAAAATCCATTTTTCACCCTCACTGGATGGTATAATAAGCAAGCCTAAACAAAATCAGCACTAAGTATAGTTGGTATTTTGAGTGAATGTTTTTTTGCAAAAGAAATGAAGAAAAACAGAAGCCTGTGAGAAGATCATAAGTGATTCTGAAGTTTATAAAATTAAAAAAATTGATTTTGATTTTATGCATCAAGTTTCTAATTGGGGTCTCTAGTGCTGGGGAAGTGCAAGGGTGAGAATGGAGTTGTGTGTATGATTGCTGGGTTTGCCTTGGAGGATGAGCTTGTTTTTAGATGCATGGATTTTCCTGTTTTTGTTGCTGGAAAATGAAATGAAATGAAAATGAAAAATGATAATCTTTACCAGTAATGGCTTAGAGAACCTCTCAAAAGCATGTTTCTCTTAGTTCAAAAAAGTCATCGACCAAGAAAAGCAGCTCTCTCCTGCCCTGGCTGTCACATTTTAACCCAGTTCCGGCACCTTCAGTGTATTTAAGTAAAAGAATGTGTCCAGCCAAATGCACACGGCAAAGTCACGGTAGCTCTCAACACATCTCAGTTTGCAAGTGATAGACATCACTGCTTACATCCGTGCATGGTCGATGAAGAACAAAACATTCTTCACAAGTGTCAGTGCAAGGCATAAGTATTATATTTTTCATTACTTTAATTTGGCAACTCACAATTCTGATTTAGCCATGAACGAGGCACTGTATCAGAGTTAAAATCTGTAATGAAATAACCCTCACTGAGCATATCAAATATACCAGTAATTCTTGTTTGTGTATTGTAGATATTCTAGCTAAGGGTAGGGAAAATTAAATTACATCATAGCTTAGAATGTAATCAGATATGCCAATAAAACTCATTCAAGTAACAGCTAAAGTAATGTTCAAATTAACTTTTCAATGCGGGAAAGCCACTTAATTTAAATATGACAGTAAAAAATTTCACAAATCCAACAAAAGTGCTAATAAAATGAAAAGGTCAACTCAGAGGCATCAAGATACACATTAGCAATTAGCTTGAGTTCCACTGCTGCTATTGATTTGCTGACATTTCAATGTAACACATACTTCTCAACATTATTTATGCTCCTTTTAACTTTTACTGTAGAAACACATCTGAATGTCTGTAGAGCCTAGATTGTTAGAAGTTTACAAAAGCTCTCTATGAATGGAAAATGAAAAACACAAAAAGAAATCCCTCATAACCACACTTATCACAATCTTCTTATTCTATTGATTTTAACAGGAAATTTTTTTCATTGTTCAGCACAATCTTTCCTTATGCGGCCACTGTGGTTGCCTACTCTTGTCCCTATGGTTCCATTAAGATCAGTCCTTTCCCATACCTTTCCATGTGCATGCCCTAAGCAGAATGGCCCCAGACTCCCAAGTAAGGAGTACCATATCTCCCCTGTCCTGATAAAAGAACAGAGACCGGTGTTTTGTGTTGGCCAGTGTCCCAAGTCACATTAATCAGCACCAGCTTGGGGACTAGGATTCTTTGTTCTAATTACTGTGGGAAGAGTTGCTATCTTCTTAAGGGGCTCTGTCTGAGGTAACAGAAAGAATGGATGGCCAGAAAATGGAAGAGGGGAGGTGGGGAGATTGACTTTCAATGTCATCATTTGAAACCTACAGAATTAAACACAGAATTATACAGGATGATAAAATTATTTTGTAAAGTTAGCTTTTTGTAAAGTTAGCTTTCTGTCATGCAAAATAAAATCAAAAAATATGGAAACATTTTTGTCAGGTTTTTCAATTTTGCTTCCTTCACTTTTAATTTTGTTTTGGTAATATGTGTGTTTGTGTGTGTGTGTGTGTGTGTGTTTATGTTATAAATAAGTAGTAAGTAGAAAGGTAACAAACATAAAATTTGCCACTTCTCCATTCTTAAGTGCCATTAAGCACATTAATGGTTTTGGACAACCAACACCACTGTCAATTTCTGAATACAGCACCTCACCCCAAAGGTATGTACCTTTCATTACCCTCACAGTATTTACCCTAATACTGCCTCTATTCTACATAAGCTAGTCTTGGCAATGTCTGTAAAGCAAAATAAGAACTGAAAACAGGAACTCAGATATGTGTATTCTAATGTTAACTCCAGAATTATATATAATAATTGAGAGTTTCAAATCCAAGAGTATGACAGCTGAAGGGAAGAATAAAATGTGGTAACCCACACATTGAAGATTATTCATCCACAAGAAAAAAAAATGGGTTCTGATATATGACATGACAGGAATAAACTGTGGAAATATTATGTTAAACCAAATGAGACACAGAATGAGTGCTGTATGATTGCACTTTTATAAAGGATCTAGAATGGGCAAATTCATAAATCAGAAAATAGACTAGAGGTTACCAGAGGCTAATGAGAAGGGAAAGTGGGGAATTATTACTTAAAGGGTAAAAAGTTTGTTAGGGATGTTAAAAAAGTTCCAGAAATAGAAATAGAAATTGTTGATACTTGACACAACCGCACTAAGGTAATTAATGCCAATTAATTTTAAACTTCACGATGATCAAATGACAAATTTTGTTTGTTACCATTAAACACTTATAGATTATATAAACACATACAAATATATATATACATATATGTGTATGTGGAAAAAATATATATATATATATTTACACACACATAACTACAACAAAATTTTTTAAGTGAAAAGAAGTAAGATTGGGAAAAACCTAACAAAAAATTTTTCCAAATCTTTTGAGTTCCTTAATACTTGTCCTGTCCCCTTCATAGCACTGTTACAAGGTAAAATATGCACATCCATTTCTGAATACAGCACCTTACCCCAAAGGTATGTACCTTTCATTACCATTGGAGACATGAAAATATTATATATGTTCTTATACAAACATGCTACTTTCTTTTCTTCAGCAAAGCTGTAGTAATTCAATTTTTTCATATTTAAAACCCCCAAATAACTTGTACTGATGAATCGTATCAAGGCAAACAGCCAAAATGAAATGGAATGAAAAGGCATATATCAAAATGTCCCTTTCATTTCTTTTCCGCATGTGTTAATAACATGCACTCATAAACATAAATAATACTGACACAAATAATCCTATGTTTTTGCTCTATCAGAAATTCAAACTGTTGAGAACAAAATTAGTAAACTAACTGAAATGAATATCATTCCCAGATTCAAACACAGGAGAATGATGGTTTTCATTTTGTCAGAAAAATACGTGGGAAGCTGAATCAGTCATTTAGCAAGTTAAAAGGGCTTCACCTTTCATGATTCCACATAGAAACTAATTATGCATCTGTGTTAATACACTGTAGAAAATCTGCCAAGAATGACTGCTTGAAAATCATTTTTCAACATTTATTTATATCATCATATGTATTAGGAAGCGTGACATGTACTACACCACACAAATGAACAGGTCAAATGTCCTACACACACGGATAAATTACTATTATTTCCATTTTAATATCTACCTAAAACTCTCCAGAAAGCCATAAGATGAAGTGAATGCATTTAAAACTTTCAACATGTCACTTATCTTTCACCATGAATGTCCCGCTTTAAAAAAGTAGGCATAGTAACAAATCTTAGATTTACTTATAATAACTGTACATGAAGATGATAAAGTAATATCCTCAGCTGCATCTTTAAAAAATATTAAATAATTATGTAATTACAAAATGAGGGTAAAATTACTCAGAAGCTTACAGGCTGTGGTTCAAGCACTTTGAGTTTTTATGTCTTAATTTTTATATCAACTACTTTAGTTTTTATTACCTACTAGTTCCCTGCATTATTTCTTACCCATTTCTAAGGACACTGCCACTTTACTTTCATTTAGAATTTCTCTCTCCATCTGCCCATGAGTTGATGCTTTAAAAAAATATATATGTAAAAACGTGGATGTGTAACAGATGGGATACTGCAATCTGTATACGGGGTAAAAATGGGAGTTCATAACCCACTTGAATCTAATGTATGAAATATGATATGTCAAGAGCTTTGTAATGTTTTGAACAATCAATTTTTAAAAAGCACAAAAAAAAAGGAGTTCAGAAATTCCAATTCATCACTTCCCTCTTCAGAAGACACACGTTTAGCAATGTTTCTCCAGCCACACATCTCACTCTCTCAATACTGTTAGGCAGTAATGACACTAGAAATATATGCTGAAGTAAATGGCAGCTCAGCCTATATTTTAGCAGTGTAACAGGTCTTACCTATGTAACAGAAGGGGAATAATTTGTCTTTTGTTTATATGTGTAATGATCATTAATTCACCCTCAAATTTTTGTCAGTTATCTAAAACCCTAACCCTCACTTATCAAGAACTCCAGCAGAATTTTCAGGAATCCTTGTTTACTCCTATTGGGTATAATGAAACACTCTGCTGGTGGCCCTTCTAGATTCCATTCATCCCACTGCTGAACTGGATTCCATTTCTTGCTGACCATGGTTCTCATTCTCTTGATTTATTCCTTTTGAAGAAACATTTTTAAGGAATGTACTTTAAAATGATTTATGATAAGTATAATTCTTGCGATCTTATATATCTGAAAAGATTTATATTCTGCCTTAAATCTGATCAACAGTTGGGACACATGTAAAATTCTAATTTAAAAAAATATATTTCAACAAACTATATCCAATTAATGTAAAAAAAAAATGTGATGAACCTTCTTGACAGCTGTACAGGCTTTAAAAATCATTACCACAACAAAGAAAACAATACCCCAGTATATTCTTCATGCTCTATTGTTTCCTTGCCTCAGATGAATACAGATTTTTTTAACCATTTTTGATGTGTGTTTGTTGGGAGGGGGGTTAGCATTTCATAAGAAACCACTTTTAAGGACTGGGGGAAGATGGCATACTATAGCAAGGGTGCACATCCCAGGAGGCCCTCAACACTGGACTTAAATGAAGGAAGGATTCTCAGTGAGTTGACAATTAGTACTAAAAATAAAAAACTCTAGGACAACATCAATGATCAAATCTAAATATCACTGGAATTAGAAAAGAACATGGAGGCACAAGCTAATGGCATTAAGAACACTTTTAATGAGATAGTCAAAGAAAACTTTCACCATATCAGAAAGGAGAAAAGATATCCACATACGGGAGGCAAACCAGGTACCAGGTAGTCCTACCTAGAAGAGAAGCCCTCCAAGACACATCATAATTCAAATGCCTAACTTAGAAAGCAAGGGAAGAATATTAAAAGCTGCAAGACAGAAGCATAAGGTCACATTAAGAGGCAAACCAGTAAGGCTCACTTCTGACTTCTCAACTCAGACAATGAAAGAAGGAGGGCCTGGAATGAGATACTCCAAACTCTGAAAGAAAACAATTGCCAAGCAAGATTGCTACACCCATAAAAGTCCTCTTACATATTTGATGGGGAAATAAAATATTTCCACAACAAGGATAAACTAAAGAATTCATGACAACTAAGCCAGCACTACAACAAATTCTCAAAAATAAACTGCCCCAAGAGCAACTCAAAAACGATTCTCCAAACTCTCAAATAAAGATCAATAGAAGACTGATAATCTAAAAGAGAATCAAGACAGAATTAAACAAAATATCAAAATAGCCATAAACAACAAACACATATCCATTATAATACTGAATATAAATGCTCTCAACTCCCCAATTTAAAGACTCAGATTAGCAGAATGATTAAAAGCAGGATCCAACTATATGCAGTCTGCAAGACACTCATCTCATAGGCAAAGATATTCACAGGCTGCAGGTAAAAGACTGGAAAAAATATTGCATGCAAAGAGGATCCCTAAACAAGCCAGAGTAGCTATTCTCATACTGGACAAAGGTGATTTCAAGCAAAATTTAATCAACAGGAAAAAAAAAGGCCATTACATGCTAGTAAAGAGAATAATCCAAACATTAAATATGATAGTAAATATATATGCCCCTAATACCAGTACACCCAATAATATCTTAAATCTAATCTTTGACACTAAATCCCAGGTAAAGCCCAATACATTAATACTGGGTGATTTAAACACACACTTATTACCAATAGACAGGTCATCAAAGCATAAAATCAATAAAGATATATCCAGCCTACACAATACTTTAAATCAAAAGGATCTAACACATACCTATAGAGTACACCACCCAAAAACAGTTGAATTTACCTCCTCAGCAGCTTATGAAATATTTTCCAAAATAGACCATATTCTAGGCCACAATGTAAGACTTAGCAAAACACAGACAAAACAGAACAACAAAAAAAGATACAATCCCATGCATTCTATCAGACCATAATGCAATGAAACTAGAACTTCACAGCAAGAAAAACAACACATAAACACATGGAGATTTAACAACACTCTTTTAAATGAAGAATGGATTGAAAATAAATTGAGCAAAGAAATCAAGAAATTCTTAGAGACAAATGAAAACAATAGTACAATATATCAAAAACCTGGGACAGCATGAAAACAGTACCAAGAAGCAAATTTATTGTATTGAACACCTACATTAAAAAAAAATCCTAAATAAGCTTATGCTCCACCTCAAGACTTTAGAAAAAGAACAAAATAACCCCCAAAACAGAAGAAACGAAATAATAAAAGTAGAGCCAAAATAATTGAAACTGAGAATAAAAAAAAATTATATAGGATCAATGCAACAAAGAGTTGGTTATTCAAAAGGTAAATTAAGACTGATAAACCCCTAGCCAAACTAACCAAGAGAAAGAGAGAAGACACGATTTAAAAAAAAAAAAAATGAAAAAAGGAGAAATCACCCCAAACACATCCGAAATCCAGAGAATCTTTGAAAATATACACTAGAATAAACTGCAAAATGTAGAAGACATTGACAAATTTCTAGATACACATGAACTCCCCAATCAAAACAAGAAGGTACAGAAAACCTAGAGACCAATAACAAGTAATGAAATTAGAAGAGCAATTAAAAGCCTACCAACAAATAGAAGCCCAGACAAGATAGATTTTCAGAAGAGTTCTACTGGACCTTTTGATGAACAATATCAGTCTTTCCCAAATCACTTCATGAAATTGAAAGGGAAGGAACATCCCCAAATACATGCTATGAAACAAATATAACCCTGATACCAAAACGAGACAGACATCTAAAAAGACCAATATCACGGATGAACACAGACACAAAAATCCTCATTAAAGCATTAGACAACAGCATACAAAAATATATTAAGAAGTTAATGCACCATGACCAAGTAGGCTCTATCCCAGAGATGCAAGTTTGGTTCAACATACCCAAATCAATAAATATAACTCATCACATAAATAAAATTAAGAATAAGAACCATATGATCATCTCTACACACAAAGAAAAGGCCTCTGATAAAATACAGAAATTGTTCATGTTTAAATCACCGGAGAAACTATGGATACATATAGAACTTAAAATTAGAAAAGAACCCAACATTATAAAGTCTATATACATACAACAAACCAAAAGGCAACATCATACTGAATAGAGAAAAACTGAAAGTATTTCCTCTAAAATCAGGAACCAGACAAGGATGTCCACTCTCAGCACCTGTATTCAATATATCCCTTGAAAATACAGCCAGACTAATCAGGCAACAGAAAGAAATTTAAGGGATACAAACAGGAAATGATAAAGTCAAACTATAACCATTTCCTGATGACATGATGCTATATCTAGAAGGCCCCAAAAGCTCCACGAGATGACAGCCAGAACTAATAAATGAATTTAGCAAAGTAGCAGGATACAAGATGAACACTCATAAATCAATAGATTTGCTATAATTCAATGGTAATTCATCTGAGAAAGAAATCAGGAAAAGCATTCCATTCAGAAGATTAAAAAAAAAAAAAAACACCCTGGGAATCAACAATCTAATGATAGAAGTAAAAGATCTCTACAGTGAAAACTGTAGGACAGTGAACAAAGAAATTGAAGAGGACTTCAGGAGATGTAAAGACCTCCCATCTTCCTAGACAGGCAGGGTTAACACTGTCAAAATGGCCATAGTACCAAATGTAATATACAGATTCAATGCAATTCCCATCAAAATCACAATGACATACTTCACCAAACTAGAAAAAAACAATCCTAAAAGTCATCTGGAAGATAGAGACCCAGAACACCAAAGTAAATCTAAATAAGAAAACTGACACAACAGGCAGCACAATACCTGATCTCAAGCCTAGCAAGGGGACACACCCCTGTAATCTCAGCAGTTCAAGAGGCTGAGCCAGGAGGATCATGAGTTCAAAGCCAGCCTCAGCAACTCAGTGAGTCCCCTAATCAACTCAGGGAGACTGTCAATAAATAAAATATAAAAAATGGATGGGAAATTGGCTCAGTGATAAACACCCTTCGGTTCAATCCCTGGTTAAAAACCAAAAAAAAATAACTGATCTGAAATTATACAACAGAGCTATAATAACAAAAAAACAGCACAGTATTGTCATCAAAGTAGACATGAAGAGCCAGGAAAATGAACAGATGACAGAGATGGAGTCCCATACATACAGCCATCTAACCTTTAACAAAGGTACTGAAATAAGTGTTGGAGAAAAAAAATAGCCTTTTAAACAAATGGTGCTAGGAAAATTGGATATCTATATGTAGAAAAATGAAATTAGATCCCTATCTTTCACTCTGCACAAAAATAAAATCAAAATGGATCAAAGACATAGAAATTACACCAGCAACCTTGCAACTGCTAGAAAAAAACAGGGTCAACACTCAATCATATAACTTCCTCAACAAGACCCCTAAAGCTCAAGAAATAAAACCAAGAATCAATAAGTGGGATGCCATCAAAATAAAAAGCTTCTGCTGAGCAAAGGAAACAAGAGAGTAAAGACAGAACCTAGAGAATGGGAGAAATTCTTTGCCACTTGCTCCTCGGACAGGGGCTTAATATCCAGAATATATAAAGAAATCAAAAATCTCAATGCCAGGGCTGGGAGTTGTGGCTCAGTGGTAGAGTACTTGCCTAATATGTGTGAGGCACTGGGTTCAATTCTCAGCACCACATAAAAAAAGTAAATAAAATAAAGTTACTGTGTTTATCTACAAAAAAATTTTTAAACTAAATGCCAAAAAAGTAATAATAATAATAAAATAACCAAACCAACAAATGGGCAACAAAAGAAAAAAACACAAATGGTCAGCAAACACATGAAATGTGTTCAACATCTCTAGCAATCAGAGAAATGAAAATCAAAACTACATTAAGATATCAACTCACTTTAGTTAGAACAGCAATTATTAAGAATATCATTAATCATAAATGTTGGCAAGGATGTGGGGGGTGGGGAAGATACATTGGTGGGACTGCAAATTTATTACAACTACTTTGGAAAGCAGTACGAATATTCCTCAAAAATCTAGGAATGGAACCACCATATGACCCAGCTGTCCCATTCGTTAATATTTAGCTGAAAGAACTAAAATTGGGGGGCTGGGATTGTGGCTCAGAAGCAGAGCTCTTGCCTAGCACGTGCAAGGCACTGGGTTCAATTCTCAGCATAGCATATAAATAAATAAAATAAAGACCTGTTGACAACTAAAAAAAAAAGGTATTTAAATTTAAAAAAAAAAGAACTAAAATTGGCACACTACAGTGATACAGCTACTACAATGTTTATATCAGCACAACTGACAATCCTCAAATTATGGCATCAACTCATATGCCCAGCAATAGATGAATGGATCAAGAAAATGTGATTTATATACGTATATAATGGAGTTTTTCTCAGCCATAAAGAAGAATCAAATAAAGGCATTTTCTGGTAAGTGAATGAAAATGGAGAAAATCATGCTTAAGTGAAATCAGACAGGCTCAGAATGTTTCCTCTCATTTATGGAAGCTAAAGCAAAATTAAGTGAAAGAAGATAGTGGGGGAGAGGATCTGATATCATAAAAATATGGACAATGTGGGTGCAGCAGAAGGAAGAGGAAACAAGGAGAAAGAAGAAGCTTCTGAACAAATGTAACAGAATCATGTTACAGAATCATAAATGTAGCAGAGGGAATATCTCCTTTATTTATATGTAAAAAGCACAAATCAAAAATAAATAAAGGTGTGAAAGGAAGATCAGTAGAGAAAAAATGGGGAGGTAAGATCAGACAGAAGGGAAAGAGGGATGGGAATTAAAATCAAATTCCTTGTATGTGTGTCAAAAGGAACCCAGATAGTATGTATAATATTCTAAATAGAAAAAAGAAAGAAAAGACAGAAAAGCAAACAAGCAACCATTTTAAAATAGAACCATAGGAGTTTTTCAAGATGGTAGAATACAGGAGGTCACTTTCCCAGCTGCTCTGTGGATTGAAAAAAAGAGAACAGACAGGCAGCTTCCAAGCAATGTAAATAAATAAATAGAAATGGAGGACTTTACTGGAATTTAAAACTGAACATTCAAAGCAGATCAGGGACATAGGAGGTTGGATATAATAAAATGAGGAAGAAATCCCCAATGGCACAACCACTGCCACAGCCAAGCTGAAAGCACCAGCCAGAGTGGTCCCTCCAGAGCACAGCGGAGGGATAGGGGAATTTGAGGAAGCCACATTTTTGGGAATCCCGAGGTGTTATTGGGTACAGGGCATTTAGAGATCAAGGAGGTTGCCAGACAAACCTGAAAGATGCACTGCACAATATCTGTGTGAGGGAAAAGAGACAGACATCGCTCTCCAGGCGGCATGTGGAGGACAAGGGAAAGAGCTATTTTGCAGCTGCAGCACAGGGGTCAGCAGCTGAGGGAGTCGATTTCTGGCAAACCCGAGTTTGGCCCAAAACAGTCACTGCACAACATAAAGTGTCCTTAAGTGACCAGGAGGAAATCAAACATGGGAAGAGGTTCACACAGGGGACAACTGGTTGTGGAAATGCACCTGGCTTAACTATGTCCCCTTCAGTCTCAGTGCTTTTTTGGTGGATTGGCTGGGAGAGATGCCTGTGACTAGGAACTCAGAAGGGCAGAAGCAGGATAGATTGTTTGGAAACTGAACCTGAGACCAGGAAACATGGGGACCAACAGTGACATAGGGAACTAAGAATTGGGTCCCCCCACCACAGGAGTGGAATCCAAGGGAGACTCCTGGTGTGCAGTCTTCCAGCATGGAGCAGCACATACTGGGCACTGGAGATGCACTGATTTAAAATCGCCAGACCAACTGGCAACTCCGGCAAACAGTTTGGAGCCCACTTAAGCCTAAACACTGCCTCCAGGAATTCCACCTATGGGATTACCTCTTTCACCCGACAGTCCAGAGGGTGGAGCATCACACTGCAGAAAACCCAACCTAAAACTGCTGAAAAGAGAAACTGAGAATCATTTGAACTCTAACAGAATAAATTCATTAACTTTTCATCAAGAACTTTTATTTTATTATTCTTTTTCTCTGTTTAACTGTGACCTTAATGGTACATGGACATTTATTCATATTCATGTGTTTTTTTCTCATTTCTAGCATTTCAAAAGCCATTTTTTTTTGTAATGGATAAGTTTTCTGCAAACTAGGATGTTTGATTAATATACTTTTGTTTTGTATTCTTTTTATTTTTAGTTTTTAAATAATTTTTACTTTATGCATTTTTCTATTTCCCTTGATTCTCTCTTTTCTTCTGCTAGCACCTAATCTCTATTGTTCTTTCACTCTTCCTTTTATTTTTTACTTTTTCTTCTCTCCTAAATTTTCATAATCATCACATACTATATCACTACTCTTCTCTCCTGTCCACCATTCAAAATTATAAACACTTTTGCAAACTTGCTGTTTTTATTATAGGCAATAGCCGATGGTATCATTTCTTTTCATTGTGATAATTAACATTGTAGACATCATAGTAGGAACTATTTGGTTTAACGCTGTATATTGTTGGCATTGGATGTAGTTATTATTTGTCTCCCCTAAACACAGAGGTACTGGAAACCTTAAAGGACAACATAAGTCCACAGAGTAGGAACTCTACTGCCTCAGATCCATACCGATAGATGGTAGAAACACAAACAAGGTGAAAAAGCACAGGGACAAATCACCTCAAACAAAACAAGATACTTCAATAACAGAATCCATGGATTCCACAGTGGAGGAAATGTCAGACAAAGAGTTTAGAATGTACATTGTTGAACTGTCTGTGAAGTAAGAGATGATATAAGAAATGAAATCAAAGAGAAAATACAGGAAATGAAAAATCACTTCAATAAAGAGGCAGAGACTCTGGGAAAAAAAATTCTTGAAATGAAGGAAACAATAAATCAAATTAAAAGCTCAACAGAAAGTATCACCAGCAAACAGAACCTCAGGCAATGAAGACAAAATATATAATCTTGAAAATAGAGTTGACCATAGAGAGAAGATGTTACGAAACCATGAAACTAACTTCCAATAACTATAGGATAACATGAAAAGACCAAATTTAATAATAATTGGCATAGATGAAGGTGCAGAGATACAAATAAAAAATACACACAATCTTTTCAATGAAATAATATCAGAAAATTTTCCAAACTTAAAGAATGAAATGGAAAATCAAATGCAAGAGGTTTACAGAACCCCAAATGTACAAAATTGCAACAGACTCACACCAAAGCACGTTATAATGAAAATGCCTAACATACAGGTTAAGGATAGAATTTTAAAGGCTGGGAGAGAAAAATATCTGATTATGTATGGGGGAAAACAATTCAGAACTCAGTTTATTTCTCAACCCTGATTCTCAAAGTGAAGAGGTCCCGGAATAATATACATCAAGCTCTAAAAGAAAATGGATGCCAGCCAAGAATACTATATCCAGTAAAATTAAGCTTCAGATTTGAAGATGAAATAAAAACCTTCCATGATAAATAAAAGTTTAATGATTATGCAACCAGAAAGCCTGCAATTCAGAATATTCTCAACAAAATATTCCATGAAGATGAAATGAAAAAATAAAGTGAAAATCAGTGAAGGGAAGAACAGTCAATCAAAGGAAAAACTAATTCAAATCAACCCAAATGTTTGGGAATATACAAATCACATCTTAATAATAACCTTGAACATTAATGGCCTGAACTCATCAATCAAAATACACAGACTGGCAGACTCGTTTAAAAAACGAGACCCAATAATATGGTGTTTCCAAGAGACTCACTTCATAGGCAAAAATATCCACATACTGAAGGTAAGATGATGGGAAAAAACATTACTCACATGGATTGCATAAATAAGCAGGGATTTTTATCCTCCTATCAGATTAAGTGGACTTTAAGCCAAAGTTAATCAGAAGGGAGAAAGGAGGCCATTTTATACTGCTTCAGGAAATTATACATCAACAAGATATCACAATTGTAAATATTTGTGTCCCAAACAATGGAGCATCTATGTATATCAAACAAACCCTTCTCAACTTCAAGAATTAAACAGACCACAACAGAATAATACTAAGTAACTTTAACATGCCTCTGTCACCAGAGGATCGATCCTCCAAGCAAAAACTAAAGAATGAAGCTATAGAAGTGAAAAAAAAATACAATTAATAATAATTTAGACTTAACAGACATATAGAGAATATTTCATCCATCAATGTCTGAATACATTTTCTTCTCAGCAGCACACAGATCCTTCTCTAATATGAACCATGTTCTTCTATAAAATACCACATAGGTTGGCATACAATTGTAATATTACCTTAATATATTTTTAGTATCTGTAGGGTTAATTTGATAGCTCCCTTTTTTGTATGTACCAATACTTTCCTGTTTGCATTTTAACATTTAATCACTTATTCTAAAATGTAAGCTTTTCACTAAATCTACGGCCACTTACCTATTCTTCATGTTAAGAGTTGGAATAGGTGCTACATTACAAGTCTCCCATGGTAATGTTGTTATTATGCATCAAAATATCACAAACTTTCAAAAAAAGGAACAGTCTTTGATGAGTACTTAGACATCTTGGTCCTCTTCAATTTGTAAAGATCTGAATTTCTCCCATTATCACTTCCTTTCATCCAAATTTCTGTAAGCATATTTTGTGGTAGAGCATAAGTAGTCTAAATTCTCTTGGTATTTGTTTATATGAATATTTGTTAAATGGACCCTCATCTCACAAAGTTCTTTTCACTGACTATACCCATGTGGGTTGACAATGTTTTTTGTTTGTTTGCTTGTTTTGTTGTTGTTGTTGTTGTTTTTAGATCTTTCTTTTAGTTCATTTCACAGATGTTCCAAGGTCTTTTGTTGTCCATAGTTTCTCATAAGAACTATGTGAACTTACAAACCATTGTTACTCTGTAAAGTATCATGTTTTTGTTCTTATAATGGCTTAACCTTTTTTCTGTGGATATACTCGTTTGATCATGATATGTTCAGGCACCAGTTTGCCCCTATCTGCCCTGTTTCTGCATTGTTGAGTCTATAAACCCAGATATGTGTATCTTCTACCAAATTTGAATGGTTTGAGTCAGTATTTTTTCTGTTTATTTGTTTCTTTTTTTTTTTTTTCTTCCTGCTCTACTATCTCATTCCCCTGTGTCTGGGGACTTCATGTACCTGTGTGGGATGTGTTGGATCTTCTAAAACTACGTCACATGTTCAAAAGGCTTTCTTCATTTAAATTTTTTTCTTCTTCAGACTGGATAATTTTCATTTATTCCCATTCTGCTATTTAGCTAATATAGTGGTGTTTTTTTTTTGTTTGTTTGTTGGTTTGTTTTTTAAGTTTTGGCACTGTATTTTTCAACTATAAAATGTGTTGGCGCATGCCTGTCATCCCAGTGGTTTAGGAGGCTGAGGCAGGAATAAAGGGCAAGGAGAGTGAACCCCAGGGCATTTCCCCTTTCTGCAGCTGTTCCCCCATGGCCTCTTTGGGCACAGGGAGATGTTTATGGTAAACTGGAGCATTTGTCTCTTAGAGGCCCAGGCCTCAGCCAGAGGGAAGACAGGAAGGGAAAACCCAAAGGGAACTCACACCTGACCTCCACCTGACTGAATCCACTGATCCCAGGACTTCCCTACCTACCCTCCTGTACCTCCCCCAGTAAGCCCACAAAACATGGCCTACCAATTCATCCCATGACCTGGCTCTGGGAAACCCTATAAAACTCAGACCCTCATGGTGGCCTGCCACCATTCTCCCCCCCAAAATGTACCCCTATGGTAACTAATAAAGCACCGTTGTTCCCTTAGGTTCTGTCCCCATTTAGGTTGTTTTTGCTTACAAGGAGGATCCCAAGTTCAAAGCTATCCTCAGCAAATTAGAGAGGGCTGAAGCAACTCAGTAAGACCCTATATCAAAATAAGAAATAAAAAGAATCGGGATGTAGCTCAGTGGTTGATTTACAATGGGTACAATCCTTGGTATAAAAAAATAAAATGTATATTTGATACTCTTTCACAGTTCCTACTCCTGTCCTGAGATTCCCTTTATATATATATATATATATATATATATATATATATATATATATATTTTAAACAAGTCTTTTAAATATAGTTACATTAGGTACTTTAAATTTGGACTCATAAGTCCAACATCTATTTTGTTTGGGAGTTGCCTATAAAACAAAATCAATAAACTGATTAGTGAACATGCTTGAAACAAAACAACCAACACATAATATAAGAGCTGTATTTTTATTAGATTCTTCTCATGGAGGATTCCATGATTTAATAAAATAAAAAACTTATTTCTGTTCCTTAAATATTTTTTTAAAGCACAGAAAACCAAATCAGCTAAAAGCAAATTTAAACCACTTATCAATATTTACCAATCTTTACTAGTAATAGTTTCATATAAGATATATAATATTACTATTGTATTTAAATCATACATATTCATTTATTCAGGTCTTAACCAGGTATTGGGATATTCTATGTAGACTTTCAGGAATGAGAAAGACTCCAAAATAAAGAAAAGGCTTATTTTTTCTCTGGGACATGGATATGTTGGTCATTTTATTTAGTTTACTAAATGATGATAATACTAATCAAATATTCCTTAGAATTTCATGAAGAAAGGCAAAATAATGCTCAGAACATTACAGCAGTGAGAAAGAAAATTTCCCTCAAAGCACAATATATTATTCAATTATTTTAAAATATGAAAAGCAGTAATGCTTTACATTTAAACAATTCTTTCCCCTTCTAGACATGTAATATTTTATGAAGTAGTGACTGATAATTAACTGCTCTTAGAAAGTAATTAATACAACTTTAATCAGTATTTTTCAAGTTAGAACACCTTTAATATAAATCTTAGGTCTAGAGGTTCATAAAGATGAAGCATATGAACTAACATGTGTCTTCAAGCCATAATATACAAATTTTCATTATAAAACTCTAAATTCAAACAGGTTTATATATTCTGATATTTCAAAAAATAGGAGAAAACAAATTGTACTAAGCAAATTAGACACGTACTGAAATTTTGTGACTTGATCTTTAGTATTTGGAATGTGTCTCACCGGTATTTTAACTGCTATGTCATCATTTACATAGATAATAAAACCATCTTTAAAATCCCAAACTGAATACTGTGCAAACTTTAAGTGTGAAGATTTCTTTAAAGGTTTTACTTATAGAGAAAAGTCTCTTCCTGATGTTATTTGCTAGAGAAAAGGCACTGAGTTGATAAAGCAATCCATCAAGCTGTCCTTACATAATTTATGGTGCCTTCAGAACTAAAGTGTTTAGTTTGTTCACATACAAATGGGATGGTAATAGACCTTGCACCAGGCATTTTAAACAGGTAAGTTCTTGTCAACCAGAACTCTATAGCTCATGTGTCATGATGAAATGGCCTGGTGCTTCTGAATCCAGTACACTGTTCCTTGTCCATTCTCTTTATGCAGTGCTCCATTACAGTTTGTTTTGCTGAATTTTTAAAACCTTTAAACTGTGATTTTACTTCTCCCTTTGATTTCTGACACCAAAATACTTGCAGTTTAAGATTTTGTTCCAGGTATTAGACTAGTAATCAAATTTCAAAGGAAACTAAATTAAAAGATGGTAAATCAGATGAATTAAAATGCTCCCTGGAAACAATAAAAACATATTAACCAAAGCATATCCTTGACAGTTTTTCTAAAATGTCATTTAAAAATATGTAATAAGTTAAATAGTTCATGATTCATAAAAGTTAATAAAACATTTAATATTTTAAATGGCATATTTATCATATGTGGCCTAAATTAGGCTAGAATCTCTATCTCTTTCAACAATATCAAAGAAGAATATATCATTTATTATTCTCACATTTAAAACTGGTTTTCAAAACCAAGAAGTTTTTGTTTAATATTCAAAGATTTTTTTTAATTTTAAGGAAAACTTAGAAAAGCCAAAGGATATACTTTGATTAAATTGAAAAATTTATTAAGCTTCACTATGCTTAATATACTATCCAGATATATAAAACATGATTGCCTTATTTAAACACTTATTGAACCTCCTGTGGAAGTACTAAAGTGACACCGCTTTCTCCACAGAAAAGCCCTCTTCACCATGGCTGATTTTAAGACTGTCAGCAAAAGAGTCTCTGCAAAAGAGTCCAGTGTAGATAAACTTCCTATTTTCATGTCACCCTGTTTACTTGGCCACTGGCCGAGAAGATACCAGCCCTCCAGGTACTGGACACCCCCTTACTAGTTATCACAAATGCATCCAGTATAGTACTTTGAAGAAATGTGCAAACAAGGCCTCTGGCCTTGAGCTGGGACTTCACAGAGATGTCTACATTTTTAAGATAAGTTACAAATGGGCCCATGGTAACAGCTGGCAGGGGGAGGAAAGAAAGGGGAGAAGCAGCTCTCCCCTTCTCAGATGCTGTCCTTGAAGAGTTAACTTACCCAGAACAGTGAAAGAAAAAGCTGCTTTTATGTGAACTTCTGCAGACTGTGAACTTCTGAGCCCCTCCCCTTACATGCTTGGTATAAAACTCTGAAACTTCCTGAACTCAGGGTTCAGGGGATTGATTGATTACAGCAAAGGCTGTACCCTCTGAACCTGGCTGCAGCCAAATAAAACTGTTTCCTGCTATCTTCAGTGCCTTGCCTCATTTGTCCCTACAACAGTACAAGATACAAAGATAGATGGTATATACACTGAAGTTCCCGGAACACAATTAGTTAACTTCAAGTAAACTGAATACGCAAACATTAAGTACAAATTAAGTCACATAAAATTATAAACAGTATTAAAAGTTTATATTATATAAAATGAAGTAAATTTCCTGTATCAAGAGCCAGGATTTCTTAAGAGTTTATTACTTATGCTACTTCATTCAGAATCTTTCCTTTTGCAATATTTTCTCAAAAAAGAAAAAAAAAGTTTTGTCAGAATAACATATTCTAAGTTAGTAATTTAAAAAAAATCCTACATATTTCATATTCTATGGAGGAAAACATCTTAAGTTCAAACAGCATTAACATTAATTATGATTTGGCCCTATTCTTACTTTTGAGATTCATGAAAAATTTTATTCATATGAGAGAAGTCTATAAAATCTATAAATCCATGCCACTTCTAATTTGCAAATTTACTTATTTAAGAGCCTTTCACTCCTCCAATCAGACTGATTGTACTTTTTGTATGAGTGGTGGGGTTAAGAGTGCTTCTGTTAATACTTGAAGAACAGAAAAAATAGATCCAACATACTAGATTCTCTACTGCATGGTTAAAAAATTAAAATCTTTTAAAATTTTAAAAATAATAAACAGAATTTTTAAAAATATATAACATTTTAAAAATTAATTTTTAAATTTCACAAATGCATATCAATTATGAACTTGCTTACATCTTATTTCTTTAGGATTTTAAAATAATTTTGAAATATCTCCAGTTAAATCCATCAACTCTACCCTTTACCCCAAAGTAAAGTTTCAGAAAATATGCCAGGATAAAGAACATGAGAGTAGAAGCTTAGGACCATGGGAAGAGGATCGACAAATGGTGACTGGCATAACATGGCGGAACCAAAATCTAACCACAACAGGGTAAAGCTAGCAGGAAGCAGATGGTTTGTAGGTCAGACTCCACAAAGGTTCAAGTCCTGGAAGTTGCAGATACTGAGAGGCTGAATCAAAAAGGAGGACTGGCTGAAAAGCCTATTAACAATCAGTTAGTTGCCTCCCCGTCCCCACTCCCAAGATCCCTCACCTTTCAGAGAGGAGGCAGATATTTCCTGGCTAGAGACAGTGAATCCCAGGACAGCAGACCCAGGGCAGCAGGCAAGATGAAAGCAGCAGGAGGAACCCCAACACAAGCTTATGACATCTAAAATTCTGAGATGAGAAAAATAACAACCAAGTCTCAACCCACCGATTCCCATGGTCTGAAACTGTTTTTACTCCTCTTTGAGCTTTTCACAGGAAACAACTACAGTAAGAACCAACAAAAAAGATAGAATGAGCTTAAACGTAGAGATGGGAATCCAGGGAACAGGGAACCCAAGCAGAAGACAGGTAAAGAGAATTCCTACAGCTGTCAGTGGGCAATCAAATCACAGAGGAAAGCAGGATAATGAGGACAGAGGAGGAAGGTCTCTAAGAAATGCCAGGCACAGAAACACACTACCACAGGAATGGATTCCTTGACATTTCCCACTAGGATTCCATTGGGTTTAACCAAAGAGAGAAGGGGCTTTCCATTGAAGAGTGTGCTGAAAAAATTATGGAAGGGTTTCATAAACTCTGAGCAAATGTAAGATGTGGTGAGTATTTACTAATGAAGAAGAAGAAAAGGTTGATATGACTTTATCAGCTGGTTGGACAGGTCAGCCTCCCAGGCATCAGGCAGTGGGGTGGAGAAGGGTGGAGTGGTTTCCTACAGCTGCAAACAGAAGACATACTGCACAACAGTGAAGTAAATGGAGGCCCCACATGCTGAGCTGCTCAGCTGCAAACAGTATTTCTACAGTCATAATGACAAAAACAATGAAAAATTCATCGAAAATCCTGAGAGAGAATTATACTGGGAGCAGGGAAGATGTGTGAAGGAGTATTGAGGGGAGGGTCCTTAGGTACTTCATGTTCTATGAGTGAAAGTAAATACAGAACTTCAGAAATTAGAAAATGATATAACTACGTAAATGTTTCTAAATGTCATTTAGAGATACAGGGAGTTTATATTGAAAGAAAGAGCTATAACAAGTGGAGGTAACTGCCTCTGGAAAGCAGAAAATGAGGAACAGGAAAGAAGGGAAAGGAATGGGCAGAGACTACAGCTTTTCACAAGAAACCTGCCAGTACCTCGAATTTTGTACATGTATTACTGTGAGAAAAATTAACTGCAAAAAAAAACCAACAGCAGCAGCACATGAATAACCTTAAAACAAGTTTGTCATCTATCACATAAACAGACTTCACATATATTGTACATCATTTATTGAAAAAATTAAAAATCAGCAAAATAGGCAAACTTGTTTGATGATATTTTAATAGAGCAATCTTCAAATCCATCAAGCTGTTTAAATCATGCTCTGCGGCTGAAATAAGTAGCTAAGCAATATTTTTTTTTTAATCTGGCTGTTCACACATTATATACATGCAACCAAAGTGAGTAATACAATCTTAATAACCAATTTACTTCACAAATTGGTCTTCTAATGAGTATATGTTAACAAATACTACATTTTTTGTGTGATTCATGCTCAGAAGCCCAAATCACGTCAACATTTTTAGAAATCATTTGAATTACCAACTAATATATTCATAATTCATTTGCATGTAAGCTACAACTTATTAGCAAGTATAACAGGAACAATCTTATGCATTCAGAACCACTATAAGCCTCATCTACTTCCTTCCTGGGCTACCAAGGACAAAACACACACCCTGCTATGATTGGCATTCTTATTACTCCCACTACCTGCCCTTGCCAATGCCACTATTATTGCTACTCCCATCCCTGATGCCAGTTCACCTGCTGCCAGGGGCTGGCACCCAGAGGAGCGTGGGGCTCTTGAGCATCTGTGTTCTTTAATTCCACTCTCATCTGGAGCCAGCGCTACAGGAATTCTCATGTCTGGGGAAAATATACTGTGAATCTTGAGTTCCAACTTGGAAGGGTTCTCCTACAATAATGACGACTATGTACCAGTCTAACAGAGATACATAATTTCTACTGGCATGTAATTCTGAATTTCTAACTGAATGTGGAAAACCTTAGAAAATACCTAATTAGTAAGTTGAGAACAGAATCTGTAAAGACTGGTGAAAAAAGGAAATTTCCTCCCACAAAAAAATGCTCAGATATATATTCTACATTTGTAAATTTATTTGTTTGAATTTTGTAATAATTACTAAATATTATAAATATTTAAATTCATTACATTGAAATACATTATCATCAGTTTTATTAAAGTCCATGCATCAAAACATTGTTTTTCATGATTTTTTTAAACTTTATTGATCGTTGCAAAGTTTTATCTCCCTGTACTGAAAACAGCCCCTGCACAATCTAACTTGGTAATCTAGTTCATGGCTGACTTGGACAAGGGGAAAGGATAAACTCAAAGGCTACTTCAACATCTCTTCTTCCATGTCGTTGTCAGTTTTGTATTTTAATGGAATGAGTGGGATAAAAGACAGGTTTTGTTTAGTTTTGTTTTACTTTATACTACCAGTAAAGTGGAAAGGAGAAAAGGGAATTTTCCTTGTTTAATCAATTCACTTGGAGATGAACTTGGAAAACTCGGAGGTCAGGCACTTCCTGACACAGTACAATATGGCTGGACTTCTTTTCTTGACTACTGAAGCAATACAAATAGATGGTTCAGTGTTTAAAATAACTGCCCAAATGTTTAGCTCCCCATTCTAACATTCAGCAGGACTACTATTAAAGCAAAATAAATAAATAAATAAATGAAAGCAGCAGCAGCAACAGGACCATGCACATCCATTACATCATGTGGTCACTAAAAAAGGAAACAGAAGCAAAGCTTATCTGCATTTCTCATATAATCAATATTTCTTAATGTGTATGGTATGGGGGACAGAGGCCAAAGGTGAACAATACAGATGGGCCCTGCACACAGAGCTAATAAACAAGTAAACAAAGAGGATCATTTTAGGCAGTGATAAGAACTAGGAAGAAAATAAATGACCATAGGTCAAGGCCTATCTGAGGTAGTAACATTTAAATTCAGGCATAAGTGAAAAAGAAATCAGCTACAGTGGAGATAGGAATGCAGCTCCCCCCAGGGAAGAGGAAAAGCAATGGCAATGTGTCTAAGATAGGAAAAAACTTTAAGGAGAAAAGAGATGAAAGAAAGAAGTTCTAGTGGCTGAGCCTTAGTGAATGAGAAAGTGAGGGAGAGATGAGGATGGTGCAGGAGATGGGGGCAGGTAGGTGGTAGGGCCTGTGGACTGTGTGAGGGGTTTGATTTCAGGTGTGATGAAGACCTACTGCAGTTTCTGAATAATGGAGAGCTATGATCTTACTTACATTTTTAAAAGACCATTTTAGTTGCTCTTATGAAGGATTACCACGGAAGCAAGAAGACTAGCAGAAGGCTGGCTGCTGCGGTAAATGAGTGAGAGGCCATGATGGCTTGGATGGGGGTAGCAGTGAAGATAAGGATCAGAGGAAGGATATGTGCTAAGTGATAGAGCACAACTTCACCAACTTTCATGCTTCATGGAGCCTTCAGGACCTCAGTAATTTTCACAGTATGCCCAGGCCTGAAGAAATACTGAGTAGTCCCATTTATCAAGGTACAAATTACTTAATAGTGGTAATACTTAATAGTCACCTATATAACTCTTTTTACTTGAAATTTTGAGATATCCTTTAGCTCCCCTGTAGTGTCTATGAATGCCTCAGTGTAGGAACCACCGTTTCAGAGCTAAACCTTGCTGGAGAGCTGGATATAGGGAGCAAAAAGGAAAGAATAAAAGATGATTCCTGGATTTTTGGGTCTATGTAACTAGATGGATAGTAAGCCTATTCACTGAGACGGGAAAGAATGAGAAAGGAGCACCACTCTCAAATGTTAGGTTTGACCACCTCATCTGCACATAAAAATCCAAGTTTTTCAAGTGGCTACATTAACTGCTCTGGGTAGCACAACTGGTCTGCAAATAAGATGAAATTTGACTCTAGGTCTGACTGATGCCAGGTAAAATAATGATATAATAACTAATATGTTGCTGAATTAGTCACATTATAGTGCATTAAATATTCCCCAGGTAGTTCTAACATGTTATTAGATAGGACTATTCAATTCTGAAGGCAACAGCATAATTCCTCTCAGGTGAAAAGAGCAATTGTAAGGTGATGACAAATGGCATTCTCCTCCCCTTAACCTCCAAGACTACTATTTTTTAAATATGAAGGCCTTGGGTGAAAAATGATGAAACTGAACATTTTATGAGTGTCTGTAGCTGTTGCTGTAACAACTAGACCATATTCCCATTCCTAAAACCAGAGCAATCTAAATGTCAGCTATCATCACAAAGCAGCATTTAACAGCACACACATGAGTAAAGCTCTAGGCAGAATATTCTAAGAACTTAATTCCTCAGGGCAGGTGGCATAAGCTCAAAAGCCCTGATGGGCCCAGGCCACAGGGAGTAGCCCGAAATGCATGGGATCAGACAGGACACAGACCAGCTCCAAAGGGGGCAGTGCATTAATATGAAATTTAATAAACCCTGCACTTTCTCAAGAAAGTATGCCTCAATGAATGTCAAATTTAGTCCTTAGAAACAGTCTTAGATAAATTACTAGATTCCTGACATAATTTAGATATGCAGCTGAGAAGAGTGCCTTTAAGTAAGCTAAAGAGGAGTCATTAGAAGAATCCAGGGAAAAGCTGTAAAATTGCACACAGGAAACTAAAGTTAAAACTGCACACTTAAAACTACTTTATAAAATTTTCTGTTTTCTGGTACTGAGTGTTTTTAAAAAAAAAAATGGAAACAGACACACTTTGTACTTAGTTCTGTATATTTTAATGTGTCCAGTAAAAAAAAATAATAATCTTATCAAAATAAATGAAGATGGACTGGCAAGAGACACTGTTCATTTTCCCCCTGCCATGAATGACATGTCATCAGACTATTTGTCTCGGCATGGAGCAGCTTAATAGCATTTGAAATCCTACAATTCCATCAGCCACAGGAAGTATAATCACAACCTTGGACAGAAATCCCCAACTTGGCTATTCAGATGTCCTGAGAAAATCTCACTTGAAGAATTTTATTTTCTGGAACAATATTTTTCTGGAAATGTTGACTGTTGAAATTCAAACTAAGCTTATAAATACCCAAGCAATATTATAAAATTATTAGAATAGCTTGCTATAGTCTAGATATTAAATGTCTCCCCAAAGGCCTGTATGTTAAAAGTATGGTCACCAAGGTGGCAACAGTTTAGGTGATGGGATCTTTAGAAGGCACACCCTAGTACATGGTCAATGGGGACGTGCACTCAGAGGGGATTGTGGGACCTCAGCCCCTCCCAATTTTAACTTCCTGGCCATAACATGAGTGGTTTGCTTTACCACACTCTCCTACCATTGCTTCAAAGCACTCCCACCAGAGATCCAAAAGCAGGGGTTCCACCTGATCATGGACTAGAATCTCTCAAAGCCAGAGCCAAAAAAAAACCTTTTCTCTTTATAAGTTAATTACCTCAGGTATTCTGTTATACTAATAGAAAGCTAATAACACATAATTCTAAAGAATGTGATTAATTTAATTTGGCAGTGGCTTTGAAATCGCCTCATCTCAAGGCTTTGATAATGAGGCTTTTGTTTCCCTAAGGTCATATCTGCAAACTAGTAAGAAAATAATAGGAGAGACCTCACACAGAGTGAGTATGACTCAATCTCACTGTAACACCATGCTATGACTGGCTGTGAACAACAGAGTCAGTAGTAACTAAAATCTAGCTAGCTTTACCTGGAAAAGGTGAAGCTTATAATTTAAGGGGACTTTGGGGGAAAAAATTAAAATCCATGGTTATAATAAAACACAACTATTATAACAGATATCTACTCAGAGCAAAATAGGAAATCAGATGAGGACCATTTAAATTGGCCTCAGGGAGATGGCACTTGAACCAAGTTTGCAGATCTCTTACAGTAAGATCTCTTACTTGAGGCAGGGAGAACAGCACATATGAGGGCACTGACATTTGGAGCAGTTTTAATCAATGTCATAAGTACCAAAAGGTCCTATCGAGCAGGAGGCACAGAATGTGGGGAAGACCTGGATACCAGGCAGTTCAGAGATGAACATGAATGTCTCTAACCTTTCAACTATATGGAATGTTGTGGTCCATTAAATTATTTTAAGCCAAGATGAGACAGGATCTAATTTTGTTTTGTAAAATTTACAGGCAGACATATGTAGGATAAACTGAGGGAGGTAAGATTTATGGCAAAAAAATCCTCTTTCTACATTGTAGTTCAGCACTTTGGCCTCATGTGCCTGGATTAAGGTAAACTTGCTTTCATTTTTTTTTTCCTCTGAGGAATTAGGAATTGGGAAAAATTCAAGGCCATCAATTTTGGATGTTTGGATGCAAAGTATCTCTGACAGAAAGAAAACAGGATGCATACACGTGGATAACAGAGGCTGAGCAGGTGACTCTCCAGTCAGTGGTTTCAACCTTTCGCCAGGACCAGCCGTACAGCTTTCTTTCCTTCCTGTATATCCTGTGCCCTTACTGTAAACTGACTTTCCTAAGTTTGAGTAGAATTTTGTTACTTCCAAAATTGGTGATTCCTGACTATGAACCTAGAGTGACAGATAACTGGGATGAAGAGAACAGGGATGGTATGGAGATATTAAAGGAGAAAGACTGAAGGAAATTCCAACTGGATTTGGGTACACTGGCTACCAAGCTACAGGTTTGGGCACCCGACCTTCAGTAAGAAGAGGATGATGGGAGAAGGGGCAGATATGGTAGTGATTTAAGGGTTGGATTTTGTGTGTGTTGTGGTTGATGAGAATGGGACATCTGAGTAAAACTGCGCTGCAAATGGACTTGTAGGTGTGTATCTGTAGAGACCCACAATCCCTCCCTACTTTCTGTGAACTGACCAAGTATCACAGAATGCCAGGTGTATGTTTATCCTACAAAACTGGGCTCAAGCCAGGGCCTTGAATCCAGGCACTGATAGAAGTATTTAGGTGTTTGCCTAAAATCCTGAAAGAAACTGGCCATGACTCTGGGCCAAAGTACCTTAAACCCTCAAGTAAACTCCATGCCCGACGCCACTGCTACAGACACACCAGCTGTTGTGAGTATAAGCTGCAAAACTCTGCAGGTAGTACTTTGGAATTTAGGGCTTCTTTCTTTGGAGAATTCCCATTGGCCCCAACTCAGGATGCTTTGTAGCCTCCCCTGTGGGAACTCCCCGAGCTCCCACTTTTGGATTGACTCCGGGTGTGGGTTTGGTGGTATGAAACAGTATCACCAGGAAGTTCTGATCTGAATCATGGCTTTGAGGATCATTTAGCATGCAGATTATCGAAGAAAACAAGGGAGTGAAAGAGACTCAGCCAAGACCCGGGGAGCACCAATAGTAAGGGGCCCACTGAGCAGGAAAAGGCATGAAGGAGCCTTAAGATGCACTGGTATGATGGGGGAAATTTTTAAAGACGAACAAGGACCAAGAGTGAGAGTCCAGATGGCTGACTCACTTGAGAGGACAAGAGTGAACATGGGAAGAACAGAACTTCCAAGTATCCTCTAAGTACTTTGTAAACAGTCAGCACTCTGCTGACTCATTTAATCTTCAAAGTAGGTCACAAAATGACCTTTTAAAGATAAAGAAAACAGACTCTGCTGGGTGAAGTGGTGCACACCTGTTAGCTGTAATCCCAACAGCTCAGGAGGAAGAGGCAGGAGAATTGCAAGTTCAAAGCAACCAACGACATGCACAAAACCGAATCCCTAAATCTCTACCATTTCTGCCCCTCCTACTGTCATCCCCTTCTTACTGAAAGTTGGGTACCCAAGCCTGTAGCTTGGGAGCCAGTGCACCCAAATCCAGGCAGCAATGTAGTGAGGCCCTAAGCAACTTAGTGCAACTCTGTCTTAATAAAAGGGGAACGGGTGTGAGGGTGGGGCGATGGGATGGGAACATATGTGTACATCTATTTCCTAGCAGAGCACCTGCCAACCTATCTGTTCAGAGTGAATTAAGGTCTGAGCATGCCTACAAGTTTATGATAGTTCACATGGCATCAGCCAGGCTGGTGTTACTCTCATATTCACATAAACTGGGACAAGGATCTGCTCTACTGCAACAGCAAGCCTATCTCCTGGGATACAATCCCAGATTTCATGCAGCATCTCCCTTTCTTCTCTTTACTTTCCAGTAAAAACAAAAGAGTCAGAGAAAGGCAGGCCAGGAAATTGTTTTCCTATTTCTAAAGATTATCCTGGCAAACCCAAAACCTTAGTTGCCAACACTTCACAAACCATGGAGATGAATTTCCATTAATTACCACAGGACCTTAAATTCACATCTGATTCAGAAAGCGTGCCAAAAGGATTTGACAATCCTTTGATGTAAGTCACAAGTGAAGCCACATGGGGTATATTCAGCTACAGATGCACAACCTCCTGAGGAGGCCTTATTCCCTCTTATCAACCCAAGGTCTTTGAGGTCTTTTCTCCTTGATTTAAATCTAAGATGAAAAGATCACTTCTAATACTGAAGTGGACAACATTTCTTCCAACAACTACAGGCTAGAAGAAAAATACTGCCCAGATTCTTTCCGATGAAAACAGATACATATTAACAAAGGGTATTATAACAATTCAGTGTCTACAGAGGTTACCTCAAATTCTGAAGTACTGGGTGTAGGTCAAAGAGGATGAGTAAACTTGGGATGTTACTGCTTTGCACAAATGCTGAGAAATTTTTTTAAACTATAAAACATAGTGAACAGAAGGAAAGTTAACATGGACTTAATTCTTTCCATGGGCTTGAACCATTACATGCTATCTTCTTGAATCATGAAAAGAACCTTAAAATTCCTGATTTTTAGATAATCAGGGCCTGGGAAAGTTAAGTAGCTTTTGGAGTTTACATAGCTATTGAGTGTGCCGGTCTGGATTCAAATCCAAGTCTAATGTTAAAAGTTTTTTTTTTTTTTTAGTATTTGATGTACCATGTTTTTGACTGGAAAACCATTAATATAAAGAAATCTTTAAAAATACAATGTATATTGTATGTCTCCTGCTTATGCCCTAGGGAAAATTAATCATTCATTTTGCTATGTTGCTATGGCATATTAACTTGTTGTTGTTGTTTTTATTTTTTAGTTGTAGATGGACACAATACCTTTATTTTATTAATCTTTATGTGGTGCTGAGGATCAAACCCAGGTACTCGGATATGCTAGTTGAGCACTCTACCCCTGAGCCACAACCCCAGCCCCTTAACTTGTTTTTTATAATGCTGTAATTATTTGTGTGAATCTCCTTAGACTATAGACTTCTCAATGACAAGAACTACATATTTATAGATCTTTGAATCTTATTATAGTAAATTTTGATTGAAGGTATAAATAAATGAGTACTTAACATGTATTTTTAAGATTCCTTGTCAGGACAAAATTGTATGTAACCTATAAAAGAAAATATAATATTCAAAAAAATAATAATCTCACCATTTATTATCATGAACCTCCTATATTCATTGCCTATTTTCAATAGTAGGCAATTATTATTGATCTGAATAAATTTGCTACATCCATGAAAGGTAGTAAGAAAATTCATTGCCTATATTGTGTTAACTCAATTTTTACACATATTTGAAAACACAGGGTTTTTAATCAGTGTTCTTAATGCCCTGCTGCATATGCTCTTGGCCTCACTCTGAAATCTCCTGCAGCTATCACAGGAAAGCACCACAGGATCTAGCAGATTCTACTTCAAACCCCTTTGTGTCTCTGCTATGCTGCCTTAAAGTTCAGATATCATAATCGACTGTACAGGGGAATCTGGAAGATTGCACTTAACATCTGCAAGGACACCACCCCTCAGACTGAAGAGATGAGGACTGTGGGTAATACCCCTGGGGTCATGGCGGGGCACAGCACACACTCAACCTTGCCAGGACTTATTGAGATATCCTGCTGACCAGTGCACCCTTTACTCAGTTCCCTCTCCTTCTTTCCCTGCTCTCTTACTTGTGCTTCTTGGTATCACTCCAAAATATGAAATGCTGACCTCAAGGTCTGCTTATGGGGGGAGCCTAAGCCAAGACAGTCATGCAAGAAGAACACAGGGGAATGGAAAGTGAAGGTTCCACTATAAACCCATCTTTCAGAGCCTTGATGTGATGTTCATAGGGACTGAGGCTTCCCTCACAATATACAATGGCAGCCAAGGAAAGCTCAATCATCTCAGGATTGGGCACCATAATCTTGGAGAAAAGAGGCTTAATCAACTATACCACCAAAACTACTTCGGAAACAAAAATTTGTGATAATATATGTAAGAGGCTGAGCATCTAGGACAATAATCAGCATACTAAGCATTGAATAAATTCTTTAAAAATTATGTTTAACAAAATATATTTTTCTTTTTTGGTGAAAACTGATTCCATATAGTCTGATATTTTTCCATCTGAGAAAGTCTTAAAGTATTTGTTTCAAGTATTTTAGCTTCTACTTAAAATTGAAAATCATTTGTTTTCTCCTTCAGATTACATTAAAATGCCATCAATTTTACTTTATAGGTCATTGAATTAAAGGCAATTAACTGGCATGCCCCAAATCCCATGGTGGAGAAACTAGTTCTCCTAATTCCTGGGTTAATATTCTCCCCATTATATTATGCTTATCTTTCAAAGGAATCAACCATGAATCCTAACATCTTCCCCCTAACTCAATACTTTTCATCCAATCAGCTGCATACAGATACCATCTTGAAATACTCCACTTAGATAAGCATTTGAGCTTTCAACAGCTTCCTGAACAATGAGGAGGCAGAGAGAGAGGAAGATACTTCAGTGAGCTCTGCAGAGCTGTTGAGAACTGCAGAGACAACAGAACCTCATCTTTACTTCAACTTTGCAATTTGAGAGTGTATAGCCCTTATTTTTTTACTTTCTTATTTCCTGTCACCTTTATTTTTCTCTCACTTAGTATGCCTGTTTGTGCCATGTTTCCTGACTGTATGGTAATTTTTTTTAATACTAAGAGAGCCTGTTGGGGGTTGGGAGAACATAACATATCTAGAAATACTGCATTTACAAAATTAAATTAAATATGATTAACATATAAATGACTCAAATGCAAACATCAGGCTGACTTGGCCAGAAACTCTACATCAGAGGTATAGAGGAAAGGCCTTAACTGCATATCTGAAAACTTAAGAATAAGTTCTATGATTCTTTATATGGGGACAATTTTATCACTGGTCAAGCATCCCTAATCCCAAAGTCTGATGCTCCAAAACTAAAACGTTTTGAGTGCCAACATGATGCATGTCAGCAATGGAAGACTCAATACCTGACCTCCTGTAACATAAGTCAAAACACAGGTTAAAAAATAGTTCTGCATAAAATTAACTATAGGTTATGTGTATAAATGATTTCCATGTGTAGATTTGGGTTCTAGCCCCATCTCATTAAGTCTGTGCAAATATATGGACAAAGAAAATGTGGTATATATACACAATGGAATATTACTCATCAAAAAAAGAGAATAAAATCACAGTATTTGCAGGTAAATGATGGAATCGGAAAAGATAATACTAAGTGAAGTTAGCCAATCCCCAAAAACCAAATGCTGAATATTTTCTCTGATATAAGGAGGCTGATTCATAGTAGGGTTGGGAGGGGGAATATGGGAGGAATAGAGGAACTCTAGATAGGGCAGAGGGGTGGGAGAGGAAGGGAGGGGTCATGGGGGTAGAAAAGATGGTGGAATGAGATGGACATGATTACCCTAAGTACATGTATGAAGGCATGAATGGTGTGAATATACTTTATATACAACCAGACATGAAAAATTGTGCTCTATATGTGTAATATGAATTATAATGCATTGTGCTACAATATATAACAAATTAGAATAAAAAATATTTTTAAAGTGTATATGCAAATATAACCAAACCTGAAACAGTTCAAAATTCAGAGCATTTCTGTTTCCAAGCATTCAGAGCATTTTGTTTCCAAGGGAAACAACCTGTGTTACATAGCCATTTTAGATTTTTATCTTTGGTCAGTATTGAATTTCATCAAATTTGAATGTTCAACCTCAAACAAGCTTTAAGTATCCAGCTTCGGGCATGCTTAGTGTTTAAGACTAAGGAGCAAGCACTTGACCTGGTATCAGAAAATTAGGGTCCACTCTTAGCTCTAAAACTTACTGTAGGATGATGAAGAAGTTATGTAATTGGTTAAGCCCTAACTCCCTATCTAGTCAATAAATACAAGAGGGGGTATCTTAAGGGTAGTGTGATTCTTAGCATATGCGAAGTCCTAGGTTCCATCCCTACTTGACAGGATGTTTTCTGATATCAGATCAAGAAAGATACAGTCTATCAATATAATTTATAGTATTATATATGTAAAGCAGTAAAATAGTTTGCTATACTGTCGTAATAATAACAACAAATAAGAGGGGACTCAAAACAGTTTGTCCTACTTTTCCCTCCTGTGAATATTTACTAATACATACTAGAATGGCACACCAGGTCAATTAATGGTCAATAAATGATGGCTATCAAAACATTTTCTAAAGGCCTTCACTATCTGTTGTAAATCCAAGGAAGAAGTATCCGCTGAGGATTAAGGTACAGCAGTTACAAAAGTGAGAGGAAGCATCCCACACAAGATGGCAGCCTGTTCCCCACCCTTACTTGAGAGTTCATAGGAAAAGGTCAGAGGAGTTGATGAAGATGGAAGGATTATTCAGAAAGAAGAACAGCTTAAAACTAGAGAACTTTCTAAAATGACTCTATTTCCCTACAAGCCTCTAGTAAAAACAAGACTCAGAAGCTTAAAATTCTGGATTTCCCTTTCTTTACTAACAGATTTAAAGTGAGCCATTTAGTCATCTAGTAATCTGATACCTTCCATCTGCCATGATGATACATCTGATACCTTCCATCTGCCATGATGGATCAATTATCTTTTTATCATAACATACCAAAGTATAGTATATTACAAGTATCTTAAAAGGAGGATGATAGCAAGCCTGCAGAGAGCCCAGTTTTATGTATGTATCTACCCATCCATTCTCTCCCTCTCAGACAGACACACATACACAAACACATACTCCTTGGCTGTGGTAATGACAATGTAGGAATGGCCCATTTATTGAGAGTCATAGATAAAACTTCTTAGATGGAAAATGGAAAAATCACTAGAGTTTGGGTGACAGTGAGAATTTAAGAGTTTTCTTTACATCAATCATCATCTTCTTCATCTATCACTACTCTCCCCTTTGACACATGTGAGACAATTTATTAGTATGTGAAATACAGTGCAATGCCGACCCTTTTATAGCAAGAAAGGTTTGCTGTATTCTTTTTTTCCTATGGGTAGAGGATAATAATCTTTTTTGTTGTGTGCTTGAAATTATTAAATAATCCGAATGATATCAGAAAACTGACTCTTGTAAAAGTTCAATATAATGTCTCAAGTATGTAATGTTTTAAACTCAGAAGTCTTTCGTTCAAAAGAGTAGAGGAAGAAGAATGAGTTATCATACAAACAGAAGACATTTAGACCAACACAGACACACACATGGAACAAAGAATGAGATAATTAAATATTTCCAGCAGAAAATACATTTTCTTGACAGAGATAAGATATTAAACAGGTCAAGGGGATAAAAAATAAAGGATTCTATGAGGGAGAAAACACAACACATTAAGATTATCTAATATAACTCTAAGGATGATTTACCTTTCAATATTTTTCTACATGATATGCCTAAGGTTTTTTCTTTGTGAGAAATACAATACAAAATACTTCATATTTCAGATTTACACAGACTTTAGGATTAAAAATGGAATTTGTGAAAGGAAATTTCAACCTTTGCCCATTATTAGAGTTGGCTGGGATGGCAAAGAGCAATGACTATTTCTCATGTAAAAGGAAAAAGCCTGGAAAGAGTAAAATTTAATAGTGCTTTACATAATACAATGTCCACAAAAACACAGTTCTGAATTACTAAAACAGCAATTTTACAATAAGAAAAATGTGACTAGCCTTTTTAACTAAAACCCCCAAAATTATTAGGCTTCAGTTATGAGATTATTTTAAACTAGAAAAAAATTATGATAGTATATGCTGAATCTTCAGAACAGTGAGAAAAGATATACACATATACACATGAACAGAGACTGGAGCAAAGAGGAGAAAGCACAGTACTTGAGAGTTCCAGACTGGTAATTTTCTACCAGTAGCGTGGGCTATCACAAAAACATTGACTTACATGAAATTTTACAGGCTTAGAAAATGAGAGTCTGACATTATATATTTTGAGTGACCAAGCTACTCACCTCTTAGATATCAGATTATCCACATATCTATCACTCTAACTTCTAGACTCTAATGTCATGTCAGAGTCTTCAGGGAGCTGACTAGCTGGTTTGTACCCACCAAAAGAAGTTCATTTCAACCATTATGTACTTTATTTCACTCTTGCTATTTTACAGGATTAATATTCAAATGCAAGCACAAGTTCTACAACAATACTACTTAACGTCACGTATAGCTTGTAATAAACACAGCACATTAATGAGTACACTAAATTTTAGGGAATATTAGGATCCTTATTATCACTTAATTTTTAATAGACTGAAAAAAATGAATATTTTATTAAAATTTGAAAACCTCAGTCAGCACAATTTATTACTAGGTACTACAGATGGATTATGACAGTCATTGCAACTAGGAACACATTAGATGAGCCACTACCCATTGATTAGAGTTGACTCTGTGATCCCTATGCAAAAGGACAACAGAAATGTACAAATAAATTCTTCATTTTCTGTGCTTTTAAATTGTCAAGTTTAAATGCTTAGAAAAGGATAGAACCAAAAAAATTTCATAAACCGAACATATATTAGGTTGATCACCTCAAATATTCATACAGGGTTATCACTACACAGCATTATTTGAAAGTTTGGTGCAAGCCTAGTTACAATTCCATGCTATGATCAAACTGGAGGTGCCAAATCCAGGGAGCAAATATGCTAGACACTGTATCAAAATATGGGCCTTAACAGGATTGATAAAGGTAGGGGAAAATGAAGTAATTGACAGAGGGAGGAAGGAAAGCACAGCGTTTTAAAAATGTAGTCTAAGAAATGCAGTCTGACAGGGTTGTAATTAATATCAAACAAGGGTTATAGTTATACTATAAGTACCATTCCTTAACAAATCCTGATGCAATCTAATGGGACACTGGGTCCTAATCTTTATTTTTAAAATTTATTTTAACCAATTTGTTCCCCTCAAATTATCACTAAATAAGCACATCAAGCAATTTTTAAAAGAAAATATCAAATTCTCAAGTACAAATGGCTTGCCTGGGAAAATTCAATTTTATGTGACTTCTATTTTTTATTTTTTATTTTAAATGAGTGATTATAACCAGAAGGTAGGAAGAAAAAGCCCCTAAAATGTAGCTTTTCATCCACCAACCGGCTTCTCAGAGAACTCAAAAACCTCTCTATTACTCTATCCAGAATCTTAAATCCACTCTGGTGACATATGAACCCTGTACAGTTCTTAAAAGCAATTTTAAGTTCTATATTTAACGATGAGTTTATTTAATGTGTGTTTCCTCCACGGGCCTGCATGTGTTAGGCTAGGGACCAGGTCTATTTTTTAGTACCTGCTTGTGTATCTGGTACAAATAAAACATGGTAGAGGTCACCATTCATCCCACTCCACTACCAACAGTCAATTTTACAGAGTACTATGAAAACTAACCAACAGGGAGATTTTCTATTTTCCCCACTCCTTCCCCTAGTGCTCTCCTCCATTTTATTCTGGTTATAATAATCATATTTTTAATATCCTCATCACATTGCATGCTAACAGAATGCCTCACATAGAAGTGAGCCATCACTGTGTGCTCAGAATCTCTGACAATGCCAGGTGACATTCTTTTGTTTTACTTTCTAACTGGCATCAAGAAATGATTTATAAAAAAGACATAATAGTTAAAAATAAAAGGAAGTATTATTAGAGGGCAGAAAATATATGAAACAAAGCCAATAATATAACAAATACAACAAATCTTTTCCTTCTAGTTATAAAATATCGATTAAAAAAACCAATCAATCTGCCAAAAAAAGAATCCTATATATTTAATAGCAACAAATCACTAAGAGTCCTATTTCTTTTTTCCCATGTAAAGTAATCCCTTCACAATCCTTTTAGTAAAAAGTCAGAAAGAAATACATACATGATGGTGTTAATGCCTGAGAGCTGTTGGAACATTTGTAGGCCACAACCCACAATTAAAGCTCGGCGAGTTGGGGGATAACTCAGCATTCTGCAGATCACAGGTCCGGCTTTTTTAAAAAAGAAAGAAAAAGAAGAAGGACATATCTATTATTTTTAGCATCCATAGTAATTTTTTCCCATTAGGAAAAAAATATCCCCAAATTTCTGTGCAATCAACATCACTGGGCCTTTTAAAATAGAACAAATATACTTTAACAGAAACCTAAGTACAATATCTCAATATCTTCTTTCTAAAACAGTTTTAATACGTTTTTGTTTGTTTGTTTTAGGTTAAACTAAAAGCAATGAGAGAGAATTCAAGTTAAAGCAAGTGATGAAGTGATGGGTATGAGGAAGACCTATATCATTAAAACTGTTAGAAATAATTCTTCCTTAAATCCCTACAGCTATCTTTATTAATTACTCCCTTTGTCCTTCCACTTTCTTTGCAATTAAATATTATTTAAAATTTATCCGCTTAGGACCACTTACAAAGTCACTGGCAAACTGCCTTAATCAACTAAAAGAATCGCATTTATTATGATTAACAAAAGAACACAATTCATTTCATTCTATTTGACTAAAGGTAAGGAATAAGGTTTTAATATCAGACTTAGTTATAGCTACAAGGGATATTACTAACAAAAGTTATAAAAAAATAAAATTTAAAAATCAGTATCAACTATGTGTGTACATATACACAAATGGGTATTTCTTAATTCTAAATATTTCCCCCAGAGGCATTCTAATACATAAACAGGCTTTCAAAATGGCATAAATCCCTTGGTCATCACGTCAGAAGGCTAGATCAATTCTGGAGAGCCGTGGATATGTACCACTGAGGACTCCAGAAAGGTGAGCAACCTCACTGTAGCCTACTGTCAGGGCATAATGAAGACAAGTATCCCTTCCATTCTAAGAAATGTCATTTGAACTTCAAAAATTTAACCATTATTCTTTAGGATGTCCTTATGAGCAAGAGTTGACTCCCAGGATCTGTTTCATTCCTGCTGTTAGAAGGGATGAGTTGAGATCAGTAGGGTGCCAACGGCTACTTTATGAGAGCATTCTCCTGGAGGCCACGTACTGCTGAGCCCTAAACTAAGTCAAGTATGTTAAAATTGTAGGAAGTCTCACTATTTCAGAAATCTTTTGGAAATCTAATACCCACTTTGCAGAAATGGAACAGAATGTGCTCATCTCAGCAATATATGCTAATATGAGACAGTAAGTTAGAGAGAATGTTTTATCTCTACATGGGTGTGATTACAATCACAAAATTGACTTGCTGAAAATGTTTTTGCCTCAAAATGGCAAGTCAGACCACAGATTAACTTCAACAAGAACTGAAGGCTATTCAAAGCTAAATAAAGTGACAACCCATTCAGAAAGCAGGCTGAGGGTATTATAAACAACACCACTTAGATTCAAGCAAGTGAATTAAAACCAAATACATCAGAAAGGCTGTGTAAGATTGGGAGATACAGAGAGCTTTCACTGCAACAATGTTGAAAATACATCTGGATGAGCTACCTAAAAGATAAGCAGATACATCCACAGAGCCATTCCAAAGGAGGAATGCCATACCATGATACAAACATATAACTTCTCATAAATTAAAACTTTTGAATAAAAAGTTCATGGTTTATCTTGTATATCATGGAAAATGTTTAAATGACAAAACCAAACTAAACCAAACCAAACAAACCCTTTCTTAGTATTTAGTGACCTCTACAATGAGAAACTGGCAATTCATCTTGCAAGAAATCTATTATGTTCTTCGGAAAGCCCCATCTACTTCAATATTAAATTGTTCCTTGATCTACTGGACAGGTTAGGTCACAGAGATTTTAGAGGGCAGAAAAATAAAATAACAAATTAGGATCAAAGTTTGAAGAGGTAAGCTATTGCATAAATGTCACAAACATTTTTAGCTTTTTAAAATCTGGATTTTTATTTTTTATTTGCTATTGATTTGGATTTATTTGTTAACAATAAAGAACACAGTTCATTTTTAAACTTTATTTTTTAATGGATACATTTGGTCTGGGCAATTACATGTATACATAAACAAAATTAAAGAATTTCCTGTCATTAAAATTATAATCCTAGCTTTATAAGGCAGTAAAAACTGACTTAACAAATGAAAATCATCATTAATCTTCAAATTACCGAAACTACGAGGCAGAAAGAAAAAACTCAAATTTATTAATTGGCTGAATATCTATACATCAAAATTTTACATGTCAAGCTTGACTTACTACATTTCTATTGCTTTTGTAAAAGCAAAGTATTAAAAATGCTTGCTGTATACAAATATCTCATGCTTAATTTTTTAAAAAATTTACGTCTTTGAAACATATAAACTTCAACACAATAAAAACTAAAATCTCTAACCAATTAACATAGATTAGAAAGCCAAAAATACAATAAGTAGTTACAGCAATAGAGTGAAGAAACCGAAATGAGTTCATCTTTTCTTTAATTCTGAACCCCTCACAATGCTGAGCTGCTAACTAATTTTCACAGGGTTGTCCAGGTGGGTAGAGGCTCTGAGAACAGGCACAAAACAGACAGTCCTACAGATGTAGCCTTTTCCAGGGATGGACTGACATATGCTCAGCTTCCTGAAGGCTTCTAAGTACAATTAAAAATGTACTAAAATCCAATTTGTACAACATCTCAGCTCTTAATTTCATTTTCCAGCTAAAATGGAGGTTACAAGCTTTACCTTCCTACATGAAACTACTAGACTCATTCAAAATGCATAAAATAACAGTTCTCATGATACTGGATAACCTGTTCCAAAGGACAGTGATATCTGAGATTCAGAAACAAAACCAATGACGGGCCTGGGGAGGGAACTCAGTAGTAGAGCAGTTGCCTAGGGTGTGTGAAGTCCCAAGGTCAATCCCCAGTACCACAAAAACAAACAAATAAACAAATGTGATGAATCCTCTAATGGTCCCAGCTTAATGCCACAAAGAGAATCCAGGCTGCAGCACAAGGAAGAGAGGCAAGTTGGGCTGCTAGTGTTGAGTTGAATAGATGTAAATCCAAACAGAGATGCAACAGTGCTGGCCTTCACAGGGCAGAGGAAAGAGAGTCTGAGACAGAGAACTCTGGATCTTCAGAGATTCCTTTCTGTATTCAGTTAGTACTGGTTAGTGGCTATGTGTGAGGAAACCACCCCCCGCCCCCAGGAGAAAGAGTCCAGGAAAAAATAAGGGAAAACATTCCCAAGAGCTGATGCAGGGCTGTGAACAATACCTTTTCCTACCAAATAAAGTGAAAAGTCTGGAGCAAAAGAAATACTTTCAAAAGAGATTCACCTTAGCAATAGTACAAACTTAGTCCTATATTAAAGACTGTCTGGTGTCATCTAAAATAGCTTGAAAGCAAGAATAAGCTGTTTCCAAGTAACTGAAAAGCATCCTAGAACAAAGCTCAACTACAAGATAAAATTTATATCTGGCATACAATAAAAAACTACCAGGCAAAAGAGAGGACAATACCACCTATAATGATAAAGAAATCAATTCATCAAGAAGACAAACCAATAAACACACACCCACTAAGAGCTTCAAAATGTATAAAACAAAAATCAATACAACTCCAAGGGGAAATGCTGCAACCCGGCTGCAGGAGCCGCCAGCAACCCGGCTAGACACAGAAACACGAACCGCTCAAGCGGGAAACAAAGCTTTATTTAAAAAAGCCGCTAAGCAATCTCTGTGCGTCTTACTAGCAAGCCAGTCGACCCACACCCACGTGTGTCACCTAACCCCGTGCGCGCACCTCCCCCGGAAATTCCCTCCTATTATCCTTCCCCAACCAATGGGAACTCTTCCATTACATGAGTGACATGAGTAACCTGAGTCCCGTAACAGGCCCGAGGTAAACAGCAGGAGTCCAATTTTCATATGAATGTAAAACTTAACATAATCATAATCTCAATTGCTAGATGGCAGTCACCTAAACCAAAGGTACCTATATCAATATTTTTGCTGTGGCTCCTAGCAGGGAAATAGATCCATAGTTATAATCCGATATCTCATCAATTTTTCTTAGTAACCAATGGAACATGCAGGCTAAAAATCAGTGAGGATATAGATTTCAATAACATTACCAATAAACTTGATCTAATAACTGACATTTAAACAGTATTCTAAATAAAAATAGAATACATATTCTTAAATAGTAAATATATGACCTGGTGGTGGTACAAGCCTGCAGTCCCAGCTGTAGGGAAGGCTGAGGCAGGAGGATTGCAAGTTTGAGACAAGCCTCAGCAATTCAGTGAGACCCTCAGAAACTTAGACCCTATGTCAAAATTAAAAAAAAAAAAAAAAAAAAAAGTTTAAAAAGACTGAGATGTTGTTCAGTGATAAGAGTGCCCCTGGGTTCAAACCCTAGTACTGCACTGGAGACAGCGGGTGGTAAATGTATGGTTAACATTTTGAAACATTAATTCAAGACAGATTATATTTTAAACTCTAAAACTGGTCTTAATTAATTTAAAAGAATTCAAGTCATACAAAGACAGTTCTCTGGCTGTAACAAGATTAATGCAGAAATCAGTTAGAAAACACCCCCACACTGAAAACTAAACAACACATTTCTAAGGACCAAAGAAATAATGAAAATTAGAATATGAAACTATACAAAAATATAAAATGTATGGAATGGAATTAAAGTAGAAAAGATGAAATTTTATAGTAATAATCTTATCTTTGATCTTTTTTCCATTTTTAAAATTATTTTTATTATCTTCCATCTTAAGCAAGCAGTAAAAGACAAGTAACACCCAAAATAGACACAAGCTAAAAGTAGTGAGATTTGAATCTATGAAACAGAAAAGAGAAAAATCAATGAAACTGAAACCTGATTCTCTGAAAAAATAACTAAAACTGATAAGCTCCAAACCAGTCTGCAGCTAGCGCTAAATGCATGTGTCCTTATAAGAGATTGGCGAGTTCAAGACAGAAGAGGAGAAGGCAAATACGGAGACTGGACTGATGTGGACACAAGCCAAGCAATGCTGGCTACTATCAAAGCTGGACAGATCAAGGAACAGATTGTCCTTTAGAGCTCCCACAGGGAGTGCAGGTCTAGTGACACAATGATTTCAACATGAACCTGTGGTCATGAGAATTGTGAAAGAACAAATGCCAAATTTTTAAGTTACAAACTTTGCTGTAATTCGTTACAGCAGCCATTGAAAACTAATACATAGAAAGACTGGGGGAAAATGAGAGAAGACAAAGTTGACCATTATCAGGAATAAGAGTGATGGATTCAATACAAACATTAAAAAATAAGAGAATCCCATAAATGACTTTGTGCCATCCAATATGTCTTAAATGCAATAGACGTGTTCGCTAAAATATGAATTTTCCTGAAGCTCACTCAAGAAAAAATAGATAGCCTGAGTAGCCAGGCCTAAAAGTTATTAAAAATAATGAGCTTGTTATTTAAAACAACAACAACAACAAAAAGTTCTTCTCCCAAAGTAAACTCCAAGTGGAAACAGCTTCACAGAAAGCAACCTGGTGGGTGCTGTGAGGAGAGAGATTATAAAGGGGCACTTAGGAAAGTTTTGGGGACCGAGAGTTGTGTTCAATCTCTTGATAATGGAAGGTACTATTTCACATGTCAAAACTTAACCAGGTTATATATCTTAATTATGTTTTGTTTGCTGCACATATAATTATACCTCAACAGAGCTGATTAAAAAATAACAGCAACAACAAAAAATAAACAAAAAACAAACTTTGCCAGTATAGGGAACTCTAGACACCAGGAAGGCTGATGTGGCATAAAAGGGTAAAGAAAAAATCCAGGAGATTATAACCTTTACTCACATAAGTGGACAAGTGTTTGCAAATGAGCAGCAACAATGCTTGATTAAACTGGACCAATGAACTTTGCTGCAAGATGAGTGAGAACTGCCAAGGGTGGAGGACCATCCAAATTTCTTCAAGGTTTTGCTAGCTCTTATACCTCCTTTTCTTTTTATTTCATTTAAGGATTTTTACCCTGTACTGAAGAAAAGTTAAGAAAAAATAAGTAGAACACTTTATGACTAACCAATTATAAGATACCAACTGTGGGAGGCTTCCCCACTGAGGACTGTCTTCACAGATTGAATTTTTTGTAATAAGTAAAGATGCCTCTGTGGAGAAAGCAGGGGCTTTCCTGAGAGCAACATAATCACTGCTCAGCTTCAAATATTGCTCTTCCCAATTCCCAGGTTAAGGCCCTGTGATCAGGCTGCAATTAAGCTCAGCAAGGTCCCAAACACAGGGTCCTCTCCTGAAGGCAGCCTGCCAAGGCCATTCTCACACCCTGCGGGCCTGCAGAAAGAAGAGGCAAGGTGTGGCCACAGGGACACAAATATTCAATGAGCATCAGCAGCCAAGAAAGCCTGATATTCTGATATCTAGCTACCAATCAGCATGTTTGGGGGGCAGTTATAATTTAATACATCTATTAATCAGAAGAACATAAAGCCTCTGTTCAAAGCTCAATGGATCTTGTACATTTCAATGGCTTTCACGCCTTCTGAACCACTTCTGTTACCATACTTCTAACAAAGTAATAAGGAAGCACGAAGGTTGCTGCCCTGGTTTTAGAAATGTGAAAACTAAGCACAGAGGGAACAGGGAACACTCCCAAGATCAGGAACTAAACATGCAGAAGGGCTCGAACTTGAGCTAACGTCTGGCCCATGCCATCATGTCAAGAAATTCTGTGTATACACTTAAGGAAGCCGATTTCCCTTAGCATTTATGAACAGTGTGAGCAACATCCTACAAAAAAAAAAAAAAAAAAATGAGGCACTTCCAAGTTAAAAGAATGAGCATACTCTGTTCCTTACGATTTTGATGGCTCAACTTTTTCTTCATCTTCCTTTAAGCCATATCTGCCATGATAACCAGCCTCAATTCTAGAGTTATCTATTTCTAAACATTCAATTCACTCTACACTCCTTCTCTTCCCACATGCACAGACTTGGACATTGCTCGAGAATTAGAAAAATGGATCACACTGATTTCAGGGCAAATTCCACATACCTAATAGCAGTCAGACCAGCCATGCCACCATGGGAGACTTTCCACTCATCTCTGATTGGCTCCCAATCATAGTCTCACAAACTTCTCCACCTCCTTTAGCTTCCCTTGCTCTCTCCTGCCTTTTCTCCTGTCTCTCTGTGCATTCCCGGGCCTACTTGGCATAGCTGGGATGCCTACCTTAGTCTACTCTGTGCTAAGTACAGAACATGAGGCAGGCATGCCTCCGAGGAGCTTATGATATTGAGTAGAGGAGAAATCCCACAGAAATAGAATAAGCTTCACCGCAATGGGATAAATTACTCTAACTGTGCTATGGGTGCATATGAGATTAAAGTACAGAGAAGAACCCAAAAGGGCATGCCACCTCAACTACATTCAAAACAGAAGTTGTCACTCTTTACCTCAAAAGCTTGTCCTTACCCTACATTATCTAATTTCACAGTAACTCAAGAACTGTGGCTTTTGACTATTAATTTTCTCTTTCTACTTCCCATATCGAATAGATTGTCAAATTTTAATTAGAATTAATATATGTGTGTCTAATTCCTTCCACAAAACGTCAAAAGGATTACTCCTGTTCTGCACCTGTGCCCTCTCTGCCTCCCACCTCTCCACTGCCAGGGAGGGGGCAGCCATCCGTCTCCATGATGAGCCAGTGCATGGCAGACTAAAGTGCTCACACAGATCAGAGCTGACACACCAACTCCACGGAGAGCCTTTCTCAGCCTCATCTATACTGAAGTACTATGCATCATGGGGAATGGAGAATGCTGCCCTTTCACACTGCTGTCCCCTATCTACTACCGCACAAACCCATCAGGACCTGGTTCATGAGGGGAGTACTACAGTCCCAGCTTATCTTTCAAGATTAATTTCACACTCCTTCTCCAGAAAGCAATGCTCTAAAGAAGCCCTATATTTCTATAATTGTTCTATAATTGTGTCTCTTATAATGTTCTGCTTAGGATTTTACCCTTCTGATAGTGGACGGCTGGTCATTTCCTATGATGCCCTTGTTCATGGCTAATTCGTTTTGTGGGTTGTATACCTGATCTCTCTTCCACATTGGATTATATTGGGCACCTGGCTTAGGTTTTGTCCATTTCATCATTTCATTTCTCACAGTACCTCCTCCAGGATCATGCAAATAGAAGATAGTCAATAAAAAAAAATAATAAGGAAGAAAGGGGAAGAAAGAAATGCCAGAGTAAATATGGTTATTGAGAGCTCATAGATGAAGCAATTTGAGTACACTCCAAGTTGCTAAACAATGTTGTGATTAATTATAAACTACCACTAAGATCCTGAGCACACCCATGCTGTTTTCCTCTTCAATATGCAGCAGATGATGTTTGTGATTACAAGCTGGTGCTTGGCACATGCTCTGTTTAGAAGAATGGACTGCTGCTATTGATAAATTCAACCCCATGTGGTTCAATCATTCCTTCACAGTCTGGCATTTATGCCAATACATTCTGAAATCCTCCGAGGCAATCAATTTGCCAAGATGCTGTGATGGGTTGGTTGTCTGTAGCCGCGTGCTTGCGAACCGATCATGGTACATTAGGGCCTATATGCAATGACTACGTTAATCTAGTCATTAGTATTTCAGGTTGCCAAAGTAAAGACTTTCTTTCCACTTATAAAAGTGGAGGTTGACAGGGATAATACTACCAAAATACTGTTTTTTTTTTTCAGAAACCTTGTTCCATTACTACCAAGACTTCAGTCTAAAGTCTAAAATATGTCCTTAGTCCAAGGTATCTATATATAAATGAAGGAGTAGCGTCCTCCAGCCCAACAATTCTCAAATGAGAAAACTACAAGCTTTATATCACCCACGGGAGTCTAGGATATGTAGAATCCTGCTCCAGAGAACCTTTCTTGAGCAAAAAGAGGCATTGTTTTCTCAAATAAATGAGTCATTTTCTTAAACTATACTTTTTAACATTAATTTTTTCTGTGAACAAAGTAATTTTTAAACAAAAGGACAGATACTCTCAACTTCATAATGTTCTGACAATAACTGTATCAACTATCATTCTTAGTAATGTAATAAAAAGGTTTTTCATCTACCCAGTTTTCAACAGATATTGTATGCTAGGAAGTAAAAACATATATGACTTACATCTCCTAAAGGCTATACAACCCCAAGCAGTGTTGAATAGTACAGTTTCTCCAAATCAGGGGAAAATACTTGAACTGAACTCAGCAATTTAGTACCTATGTGACACCTGAGCAAATTCCTTACCCTGAGTTCCATGTACTTCATGTGATGACATTATTTATTTGCAGGTAGGTCTGTTTTGATAATTGAAGGTATAGCTCATGTGAAGTACACCCACTATAACTTAGATTCTAAGGCTATAATGTGATTCATTAGCTCTCTAGTAAAAGTTCTCCAAATTTGAATAAAATTTGAAAGATTTATATAAAAATTATTCAATAAATTACATGTTTTTCTTCTCTGTAAGCAAATAAACAGCCTTTAATTCTAGGATTCCAAAAAATAACTCAGTTTATTAAAAAAAAATAAGTGTATTCTGGAATTACAACATCTACTTTTATAGTTAATAGAACACTCCTCCACAGATTATTACTAAACATCAGGTGATAAATGAACAAGATCTGCACTACAGGCTCTGTAATAAATCAGAGTTCTATCAAATTCAATGATGCCTATTGCCAAAGTACTCATACAATCATTGGTAAATCAGATTTATTCCCTTCCCCGGCCTTCATCATACAACACATGTAGATTCCCAAGAAATCAAGCATTGTATCTCTATATATCCAGATACTACATCTCTATCAGATTAGAATATGTTGAAATATATCAACTATGCTTGAAAATATAACTATTTGCTCAGCTGAAAAACTGTGCTCATGTGGACAGTTGAATTTTATGTGAATATCTAAACAATAAATATTCTATTTGCATCATATTCCCTTTTTAAATTCAGGCATTCAACAATTAAGTACTACTGATAATTAAGGTAAAAACATAACAATGATCATTCTGTATTTAGCTTTACATGTGCTAGTTACCATGAATAAAAATTCCAAAAATGATTTTAAAAATCAGCCTAAATTAAGTGCCCTCAGATCTTATGGTGGGGCAGAGTATCTTAAAAGCAAAAATTGCAACTATTCCACCAGATTCTAAGAGTATGACTGCTGCAAACAGACGAGGTACCCAACATATGACATCTTAAAGAAGCATGGTTCTAGAGAATCATAAATTATTCCCAGGAACTAGATACAAAAATAGATCAAATAAAGGCTAGAAATGTATTTTCCAATTCCAAATAGTTCTTTTTCGGATTATATTTTCCCATTCTTGTATTACCTCCACACCACAGACACACACACACACACACACACACACACACACACACACACACGCAGTAAAGAAAATGTTCTTAGGGCATGTAGTGTAGCTGACTAGTAGAAAACTTGCCAGGGATGTGTCAGGGCCTAAATTCCACCCCAAATCCATAAAACACACACACACACACACACACACACACACACACACACAGTCATCTATGTATTAAAAAATAAATAAAAGTGATAGTCCTTAAATGTAGAGTAAGAAATACGGAAATTCTATAAACGTGGTGGTGCCCCGTTCTAAAAGATGTGGGATATACAGAAAAGAAGAACTGCTTTGAAAGTATGGATTTTCTGCTACTCTCACTTTTCACTGAGGAAAAGTACAACTCCAAAAAAAAAAAAAGTAAGGAGAAATACTTATGGCAGAATGTAAATAAGGTCAGAAGTAGAAACACAGCAGAATGTAAATGCTGTTCAAAAGTATTAGTACAATAACTGTGCCTTCCATTTGTTGAGCAATGCTAGGCCACGTGAGATTAAAAGATGTCTTTGTGCCATAAACATAAAAGACAGAGCCTACAAAGGAAATCCATAAATGTTTGGTCACTATATACAAGAGGACTGAGGCAAGAGAATTGTGACATCTGGAAGTCACAAGATGAAAGGTGGATTTTAGAATCTATTTTGTTATAATGGCAATCCCAAAATATCCAGGAGCACAGCATATAAATCACATAAATCTCCTCCCTTAGTGCTGATACACCAGCTATCTTGGCAATATCTCTTTTGACCAAAGTTCTCAGTTGCTGGGGACTTTGGCTATAGCTAGAAAAGGATACCATCTCCTCTGCAAACCCCAGAGGAAGGGGCTGAGCTACAGAGCAAGTAAAAAATTAGAACCTGGAATTCTATATAGAACAACAACAACAAAAAAAAAAACTTTTATTAAATAAGCTATTTTGGCCTTTTCTCTTAATTTCTTAATTTGCAAATTTTGAGAAGAAACAAGCACCAATAAAATGTCCAGAAACAAATGACAAAATACAATCACAGTATTTCTTAGATCTGATAAAACTTACATCTCAGAAATAACTTCACTTCAGTACATTAACTTTGCTTCTGGAAAGATGTGTTAAGAGCAGCAGAATACCAAGACAACCCTGCTAATCTTCTTTTCCCCCAAAGAGTTAATGAGTTTATTTAGCACTTGGCTAAATAAATGTTTCCTCATGAGATCAATACCTAATATAAATGCATACTGAAAAGCAAGACTTGCTTTTCAGTATGCATTTATATTTATATTAACGAGTTGATACATCAATTTTAAAAATGCTATTGAATTTCTATACATGATTGATTATTTTTATTGTAGATAAAACTGTAAATTTTCTGTTATAAGATTCACCTTGTTACATTTAACCAAACTAAAAAGTACAAAGTAAGATAACTGTATCTAGTGGGAGTGACTAAGAAATCTGAATAGGTTCAAATTATTAAAAAAAAAAAACTACTTATAAATCTAACTTAGAATTAGGTTATTTTCTAATTTCCTTACCAAGAAATGCAATTCTGATTTCAAAATCTAATTTTCCCTAACTTTGACATGTATACATCATGATACACACTAGAGTGGGGCTCTGCTTATTAAGGGACAAGGCTTAGGTTTAGTCATGGCATTATAAAAATTAGTTCAGAAATCTCAGTGACCTTTAATGGTAGAGTGTTAGTTTCAGAGGCTTTGGCCCAGGAGGGTCATTTCATCCAGGATCACAATTGCACTGGATTTGAAGACAAACCTAAGATATATCACTACTCCTGAAACACAATTCATCACGGAGCAAATTCCAATAAAATCCTACTACAACAAAGGGCCAGTGAAGGAAAACTAAAGCTCTCAAAGAACATTTAGAATCCAGAAGCATTAGTTTTAGACACATGGCATATCCCTTGAGTGCCAGATTAAAACCGAACTTGGACACAAAAGATCTGCTGGCACAACACATCCATGGCAAGCAGGCTTGCCTGCCTACAATGTGGGTGCTAAAAATCTCCCTTTTTCTCTGGCATGTACTCACATACACAGTGGGGATGCAGTGACAGGCACCACCATCATGGAGTCTCTTTTTACTTGCAGACCTTCACTTTCTGAATCACCCAGGAGACCCCTTTTCTCCACTCTGACCTCGATGAGGGAAATGAAGGTACAAATACATTTGTTCCTTGCTACAATTCTGTTCCTTCTCCCGTGTTTTTAATTCATAGACACATGTCTACAAATCTAAATGTTCTGAAAAACTGGCAGAATTTCAATTGAGAACGATTAGTGGCAGGAAATGGGAGAAGTGAGTTATGCACATCCTACTCCAGAAATGGTACAGTAGGAATTTTTAAAAAATGGTATTTGATGAGCATATCCAGCAGACAGCCAGTATTCTGCAGTGATTGCTAGTCTGAGAAAAGATGCATCCACCTGCTGGGCATTCCTTTTGATCATTCCCCAAGCATTTCCACTAAATCCATTTTGATGACCATAACACAGGACAGCTTTTGTGCATTACCTACTCTATGCAAGGACTGGGCAAGGAGAATTCCAAGTCACTTCTCCAGAGGCTTTTGCTTCTAAATGTCCATGTGTATATAACCTTATTTCCTTGGCATTTTTGTTTTTAACTTGTGATTGTTTTTCATTAGGCAGATTCTTCTAATCTCCTAACATGACAAGAATCATAATTTTACTTGATATGGTTTGTGATGCTCTTCTGGATAAATATGGCTCTCTAGGGATGAGGTCAGTATTTGAAAATCTACATATGGCAGTTTTATTTTGAGGCATGTCTGCAGTTACCATATGGTCAATGGCAATTTGTGAAGGGAGTCAGGATGTGTCTATTTAAAATGCTGACTGAAATTTGAGTTTTTACTTAGCAATGCTTTGATCCAGCTGCTTTTTTTGAATGCCAAATCTCAGTCTTTTAAAACTTCAATCTGCCCACTGTACTGCAAGATTCAATTACAAAACAAAAATCATTTTATATATTTTCATTGATTAAATTTCAGTTATACACCTACAGAAAGTACAGCATTATATTACCAGAGATGTAGGTATGATTCTTTTCTTTCCATTAGACTTGTTCTTAAATTTTTTAGACTATATTCTAGTATGGCTCACGGTCACGTTTTTTTCTTACGACCCTCTGAATGTACAATTTAGACAGAAGTGAGGAAATATAGAACAGAATGCACTTCAGGGATGTTTCAGAACATCTTGTCCTCTGAAGACCCTCCAAGAAACATCAAGATCGTATGACTCCTTTGAATGAAACTCTTCTAGCAACATTTGCATTAAAAATATATGGCTCCCTATGTGAAATATAGCCATGATTTAACTGTTATGTAGGAGTATAAAAAAATGTTCTATTTGAGTAAAGCATGTGGCTATTATAAATCATTCCCATTCATTATTCATCAAGTTACTATAAATGTTTCAGAAAAATAGTGAAGACCCATTTTCTAGCACTTTTCTAAAAAGTACTATTCATAAATATTCTATTTGGCCTATCGGTATAAAGCCCTTTCTCTTTATTGTCTTATACCCATTTGCTCTTTTAATGAAAGGAGGAAAGGAGAAGAGAAAGAAATTACATCTGTGGGAGTTGAATGGCTGTAAAAGGGCAAGGCAAGCTAAATTAGTTCTAACACAACAAAGAACTGACATATTTAAAATTAAAAAATGGCATCTACATAACCTCAAAAATCTGTTCTAAACATGGTATTTTGATCTAAAGAGCCATGACTTGGATTCCCTCTCCACGCATAATTTTATCTCACTTTGCAAATTACTTCAAAATCTTGAACACTTCAGAAGCTGTGTGTGATGTTGGTTCCCGTAACTCCCCTCCCTTCCAGCACAGTCTCTAGCTGTCCTTCCCTTCCAGCCCAGTCAGAGGAGGGACCCATCTCTCCTAGTCTCCATGATACTGTCTACTTCTTCCCCTGGGATCTTGCACATTGTTATTTCCTTTTCTTCCCTTGCAACTAATCTCTCTATCCAACTCTACCAGCCTACAACTCTGTCACCTTTACACTTTCTGAAAGAGGTTTATACATACTTTGTTTCTGCCATTTTACTTTCTACACCTCCCAACTCCACCAATTCTATTGAAAAGACTCTCTCAAAATGTCACTTAATTCTCGGGGCTGGGGATGTGGCTCAAGCGGTAGCGCGCTCGCCTGGCATGCGTGCGGCCGGGTTCGATCCTCAGCACCACATACCAACAAAGATGTTGTGTCCGCCGAGAACTAAAAAATAAATATTAAAAATTCTCTCTCTCTCTCTCTCTCTCTCTCTCTCTCTCTCTCCTCTCTCACTCTCTCTAAAAAAAAAAAAATGTCACTTAATTCTAACTGCCAAGATTAACAGTGAAGTCGTCATTTTCCTTGATCTCTTTACAGTTCATACCATCAAACAATTCAATTTTAGAACTCTTCCATCCCTTGCATTCTCTGATACACAGAATTTTAATTCTCCTCTAATATTTCTTTGTTACATTTTAGTGACCCTTGTTGGAGTTTGTTCTTCTGTTATCCTTAATAAAGGCATTCTCCAAATTTTTATGCACCCAGTTCCTATACCCTGGACCATATACTCTGCATTCTGTTACAAGGTCAGCCTCTTTACACTTGTTCTGGATCCTGTCTTTTTAAGCCTTTGGAGAACAATGCTCTTATAATGATAATCCACCCATCCATACCAATGTCAATTTATCTATTGAACATTTCCCATTAGCATATAATCTTGATATAATATCGGTACTATATGGTAAAATAAAATCTAAAAGTCCACTTTTTAAAACCTGCATCATCCCCAGTTCCTACCTAATTTTCTTGAATTGGTTTAAAATAGAAAATACACTTAAAAGTAATCTGCTCCTATTAACGTCTACTTCCTTACCTCTGGCTATATTCGTGACCTCATTCTCAGCAGGCTCTCATCTCTACTAATCCATGAAAACTGTTTTTATCAAGGTCTCCAGTCACCTCTTCTTTGCAAACTCAATGACTATTATGGTTTACATATGAGTTCTTCGCCCAAAGCTCATTTATGAGATGATATAAAAAGGTGCAATGACTAGATTATAAGAAACATAAACCAACAGTGGATTAATCCAATAATATGGATTAACTGGGTAGTAACTATAGGCCGGTAGGCTGTGGCTAGAGGGAATAGGTCACTGGTGGAGGTGTGCCTTTGAGATGTGTGTTTTTTCCCCCTGGCTAGCAGAACTCTTTCTTTGATTCCTGGTTGCCATGCCTTGAGTTGGCTTCCTCTTTCATACTCTTCTGTCATGATATGCTAACTCACTTCGGGCCCAGAGCTATGTGGTCAGCCATCTATGTACTGAGACTTCTGAAACCATGGGACCCAAGTAAACTTTCCATCCTCTAAATTATTCTTGTCAGATTATTTTTGGTCCGAGATGAAAAAGTTGACTGACACAATGATTAAATCTCTGCTCTCACCTAAGCTAAGAGCAACACAGAATCAGTGGCTTCCTCCTCATACCCAGAAACACTACTCTCACTAACTTCCAAGAACCTATATCGCTGGATGCTTTTGTTCAGTCTCCTCTGCTTTGTCTATCTCTCCCTCCTGGCGGCCAAAATGTGAAATGCCTCAGGGCCTAGAGGATACCTTTTCTTCTCATATATGCATGCCCCATGGATCTCCTACAACTCCAGGCCTCCTAAATTAACACTGTAACATCAGTGTCTCCTCTAAGTCCTATACTCACATACTCAACTTCTGACCCCACACCTGCATACAGATATACAAATCATACTAGCCAAAACAGTACTCTTGACCCCTCAGCAATCCACTGGTTCTTCTGCATCCCCCTTTTTCAATAAATAAGCCCCCACTCACCCAGCTGCTTCTACAACTATCCATTTTTCTCACATCCATTGATCCATCCACTTAGCCTTTGATTATTATATGTACATCCCTTAGTGTACTCTAATTTCCATATAGCTGGAGTCCTCCATTGTAATTTTATCCCTAAATTGATCTGTAACTTACCTATTTATTGAAAGAATTTTTTCTACTTCAAAAACTACAACTGCTTTTCACTAAAAGGCACATTTCCATAGAATTCTGTCTGATCTTTTCCAGGATCAGATAGTGGGAAAGGCATGTGCTGTGGAATTGGACATGACTCAGATTCTACAAACCAAGTTAATGTCTTTATACACATTGTTTAACTCTCACAAACACATATGGGGCCAGGATTACCATTCCTATCTTACAGATGATGTTTACAGAGATCAGCGAACTGCTAAGTAGCATAGCTAAAACTCAGGTGAACATCTTACTCTAAAGCCCTTCTAATTTCTTCTCCTGCAATCCTAGTTCAACAACTTGCCTAAAATTGCCCACAAAGTTATTAACAGCATATAGAACATGTGATCTCAACCCACGTTCAAAATGCTTCACATTGCCAGTGACCTCATTTGTAAAACAGGGTGATGACATAAACCAGAATGATGTGTACATACTCCCTGTACCAGGCAGCCACACCACAGCTGCCAGTTCCTTTCCCAAGTTCTGATGCTTAAATGCATTTGACCACATTTTTTTAAAGTTCACATTGTTGACAAAGAATTTTCTTATTTCCTCTGTTACCTTCTGCTACTTTTGAAGGACTTCTTAATCAATGATCTAAACATAGAGGCTGAAGTTGTAGCTCAGTGGTAGAGCAGTGTGGCACGTGTGAGGCACTGTGGGTTTGATTCTCAGCACCACATATAAATTAATAAATAAATGTCCATCGACAACTAAAAATTATAATAAAAAAACTAAAATGTAAATACTACAAAATTATTGTATATGTTCAAAATTATTAAAGAATCACTTTTGCACAAATCTAGAAAATGGCTTGAAGCAATAATGAATATCACTGAATATCAGTGTAAATTGATTTTTGCAATATGAAGTTTGATAAATAATTCCTGTTTCTCTTATGCGTTTATATATCAAATTTTCCTTTAAGTTTTCACAGGCCACTTATAGGAAAAATTAATTTCTGATGTCAAAACTCAAATATTTTACTTTCAGACAATTTTATGTGTTATAACTAAATTATTTCACTTGATTATGCTGTACCATTCAGAGATTTTGAAGTTCAAACTAAAGTCAAAAGGCATGCATTCTTTCAACATTTTGCCTTTATGTCACCTAATACTTTTGCTATACTTTGAAAGGGCTGAACTCACTATGGTGGTCCTGTATGAAAATGGTCCAGTTTAGATAGGCAACCATGCAACAAAAAGATCTGGAAGGTGAATTTCACTTAGGCAAAATGTATATATTAAATCCTAATTTTAAAAAATGTGATGGGACTGAGTATGGTGGTGCCTTTCTGTAACCCAGCTACCCAGACGCTGAGACATGAGCATGATTACTAAGTTCGAGACCACCCTGGGCAACTTAGTGAGACCCTAACTCAAAATAAAAATTGTCTAGAAGATGCAGCTCAGTGATATAGTGCTTGCCTGGTATATACAAGGTTCTGGATTAAATCCCTAGTACTACACACACACACACACACACACACACACACACACACACACGGTGAGGATAAGAAATTTCCCTTTCGGGGCTGGGATTGTGGCTCAGTGGGAGAGTGCTACCCTAGCACAGGTGGGAGCCGGGTTCGATCCTCAGCACCACATAAAAATAAAGGCATTGTGTTGTGTCCATCTACACCTAAAAATAAAATATTAAAGAAAATTCCCTTTTCACCTAACTTCATTTGCTAATTTGATATATAATAGTTAAAAATAATAACAGGAGGAAACTGAGAAATTTTTCTACTCCCTTTTATTTTAACTATGTGCATTTATTTTTAAGACAATCTATTTATACCATGAATCCCATACAAAAAGAAGATTGATATAAGAAGCTTTATTCAAATGACAACTTAGATAATGCCTATTTTTTTTTTTTTTACCAGATTTGTGTCACTACACGGTAGTAGATATTTTTCAAATATCTCCATGGCAAGCCCCATTAATTCTAATTGAAGTTTCCCATTCCCAGCTTATCTTTGGCAGAAAAAAACAGGTTAGAGATTGCAGCCAAACATAAGATTTCCCAGAGGCAATCTGGAAAGGAGTTATAAGCATTCAAGTAAGCCACCTGTCTGAAGATTTATTTATTTAATCAGGATAGCTTTCCAAACTTCAAACAACTTCATGCACACAACAGATAGAGCTCTGTAAAAGTGCCTGTTTTTATTTCACTTCCTATTAACATGCATAACAAATGGATACAGCCACTCTGAAGAGCCAAAGGACATAAATGTTCAATAATGTATACTTGCTTATGAATCTTGAGTGATAAATAAACGTCAAACTGTATTCTTAAATTTAGACACCCTAAATAGTTATGGGTGCTAACAACAGACTAGGAGTGCTCCTTTCTAGGTTAAGGATGCAAATACAAAAACTCATATCTGAACAGTGAAACCACCATTCAGAAATGTGAATCACAGAGAAAGCACTATTGTTATAGAGTGTCAACTGTGCTCAGGATTTCATTTTCTGACTTCTAATAGGGCTAAAAATTGGCCTGAGAAGAGCTTCTACCTTAAAGATTCACCCCCGGCTCTAATTATGACAGCACTAGGCAAGCTCAGGGACATAACTGCCTCCGTAAACAATATTCAAGATAAGTGAGTGGTGGCAAGTTACTTCACTTCTTCATATGCCACCAACTTTCTGGTTACCACCCAAAGTAATTCATCATCCTCAGCAGATCTGTGCATGAACAGATAAACTTAAAGAGAAAGGAGACACGGTCCTTGTACCCTAAAAAAGTTATATGGTAGATGGCACTTACCAGAATAGACTAGGATAAGTACCACTGGGGTAAACTCACCAGAGGGCTCAGAAGGAGAGGTGTATTCTAGCTAAAGTAGATCACATGCAAGCACATTTATTAGTTCCATTATAAATTTCATGATAGAGTCATTATTTTTCATGTTACTTCTGATGTTTCCTATTTGCAACTGCTTTAATCTTTAATCAGAAATGCATCATTTGTGTGTGGAAGGCAAAACTGACTTACCTTACCAAGTATTTTAATCTTTTTGGTCCCAGGGATTGAACCCAGGGGTGCTTTACTACTAAGCCACAACCACAACCCCTTTTTAAACTTTTTTCCTTAGCAACTTAGTTGCTAAGGCTGGTCTCAAACTTGTAATCCTTCTATCTCAGCCTCTCAAGTTGCTGGGATTACAGGTGTGCACCACCAAACCAAGCTTTCTTACTGTTTTAGTCAGCTTTTCCCTGCTGTGACTAAAGGATCTGAACAGAACAACAGTAAGGAGGAAAAGTTTATCTGAGGGCTCATGATTTCAGGGGTCTTAGTCCATAGATGGCTGGCTACATTCTTCAGGCCTCCAGGTAAGGCTGAACATCATGGCAGGAGAGGGTGACAGAGGGAAGTAGCTCATATCATGATGAACTTGGAAGCAGAGAGACACCATGCTCCAGATACAAAATATTTACCCCATAGCTATATCCCAATTCCCACCTCCTACAGCCACACCCTACCACTTCAATTAATCCCATCAGGGATCAATTCACTGATTGGGTTAAAACTCTCACAACCCAATAATTTCTCCTCTGAACCTTCGTGCATTGTCTCACATGTGAGCTTTTGGGGAACACCTCATATCCGAACCATAACACTTACCAAGTATTTTATATAAGATCTTCTCATTTGATGTTTCCCACCTACCAAAGCCAAAACTTTTAACTTTCTAAGACACTCATCTCTTGAGGCTTTCTGGCTTTTATTATCATTAGAGAGTGAACTCCTTCTGTAGAAAAACTCAAGTATGTTGTCTTTCTCCAGCCCTAACCATAACATTGCAATCTCACACAGTGCACTAACAAGTTTTCCTAAAAATCGAATTGACGGAAAATCAGAAAGGAAAGCATGAAAACAATGTAAGTGGGGAGAGGCAAGGAGGGAGGGACTGGAAAGACAGACTTGAGCAGGACCTCCTCTCTGTCTGTCGAAGCTTACTAATTTCAAACCAGGTAAATCCATCTGCACTGCTTTCTGAAAGGTTTATAGTATTAATTCCACTGGGCAGATCAGAAAACAGCTTAGAGAAGCCAGTCACTGCTTCAGAGAACAAAGAGCTAATAAGTGACAAGGTCAACACTTATGTGACTGCAACTCCTCTGAAGTCCCAACTCACATATCAAACTAATTTCTTTCGGACACTGAACAAGTAACAGGGCCAAACAGAACTTCCCTCATGATTACAGAGTATTTTGTCTCAATCCTCAGTTCCTCAAAAAGAGAAATCCATGCAACAGGATTGTCTATAAAGAGGCATAGCCTTTTGGTATTCTCATGGTATTAAGAACCGTTTTTCCATGACTAAGTTTTGAAGAAACATATCAGAATGTACAAACCTGTTTCCCTCAAAATCACCCTTGGGAGGGAGATTATAAAATTATTCCAATGATATTGTTATAGTGTGAATAACTCTGAAACTGTTCCAGCACCGATTTGGAGCCTATGGCACCCTCTGAATATCTCAGTGCCTACAAACCTTCACCCTTTTCAGATGACGTTGAGTTCTGGCAGTGGAGGCATGCAGAGGCAAAACCTAATTAATTGTAAAATGCCATAGTTAGTTGAGTAAAAGCAAATGGGACAAAACAGAAAAGATGCTTATAATAAGTTAATGAGCTATGTCAAACAACTGTGCAATCCAGAGCCTTAACTTCTGGTCTTTGTCCTTCCCCTGGCTAATGCCCTGTTATCCAGAGAGGTCCCCCCTTAAAACTCCAGCCCTCTGCTGTTTAAACTATCATGTGTCATAAACATGTATCCCTTTTCCTTAGCAGCCTTACTTCATTTAAAGAATTTATTGTGTGAATGTCCCCAGACACATTAAGCTCCATGAGCTCAATAACGACCTGGTGTTGTCACGACTGTAAAGGTGGCAAATCAGCATTTAATAAATTTCTGTTGAGTGTGTGAACAGAACATATCATTTTGTGAAGCAAAAACTGCCTTTCAAGGCAATTCTTACAATAAAAATAAAACAACAAATGGTAGCATTACTCAAGTACAATCCCTCTGCTCCAAAACAGAAAACAGGCCAATTCTTTTCAGTTGGTTAAGAAACCAACTTTTAGAGTCACAGAGCCTCTTTAACAAACTACGTATAAAATATGATGATCAGGGGACTGGGGTTGTGGCTCAATGGTAGAGTGCTTGCCTAACATGTGTGAGGCACTGGGTTTGATTCTCAGTACTGCATATGAATAAATAAGTAAATAGATAAATAAAGGTCCATGGACAACTGATAAAATATGATAATCAGGCAATAGAAAATACAATTTTCTATAAACAAAGTTTAATAAAGGACAAGGATATAAGACAAATGTTTTAACTTTTGGGTGACCCAATTTAAACAAATTTCTGGTACTGAAACTAGGATACAATATTCTATAAACACAGAGGCAGTAAATTATGAAGGTTTAATGCAGAAATGCTCAATTATTAACATCCAGTGAATATAACCCATTTATTATTTTTAAGTGAATACTTTTTTAATCAAAACAATTCACTCCTTTCAAGATATTACAGAAAATGCAGATAAAGAAAGAGGCTAATGCCTGTGTTGACTAAAAAGTGAGAGTATACTACAGGGAATCAGAAATTTTTGTGAACATCTTCATGGCTCTGTAAGTAGGAAAACAAACGATCCTTAGATGTGCTCATTAACTAGCAGACATTTGCTGTCATAGGTCTTTACAAAGACCAAATCCATAGGTCGTCACTGGGGAAATCACCAACAAAGAGCCTGATGGTATTGATTTTTAAACACCTCAAAAATAAGAAGAGCACAACAAGAATGCTAAGTCTACTAACTTGTTTCTCTGACTTACACTTAGGAAATTTACATATTTAGGGGAAGGATATATGCAAACAACTTTTTTTTTTTTTTGGTCTGAGGATTGAACCCAGGGGTACTTAACCACTGAACTACATCCCCAGTCCTTCTTTTATATTTTAAGACAGGGTCCTGCTAAGTTACTTTAGGCTTGCCAAGTTGCTTAGGCTAGCTTTGAACCTGTGATCCTCCTGCCTCAGCCTCCTGGGCTACTGGGATTACAGGTATGCACCACTGACACCCAGGTATGCAAACAATTCTTATAAAAAATATCATCTTTAGCCAGATACAGTAGCCTAGTCCTGTAACCCCAGTTACTATGGAGTTGAAGCAAGAGGATCACAAGATGAAGGTCAGCATTGGCAACTTAGCAAGACCCTGTCACAAAGTAATTTATGAAAAGGGCTGGGTTCAATCATCAGTACATCAGTTTATATTCCATTGTGAATACAAACCACATTTTCTTTATCCATTCCTCTATTGAAGGGTACCTAGGTTGGTTCCATAGCTTAGCTATTGTGAATTGAGCCACTATAAACACTGGTGTGGCTCAGTGGTAAAGTGTCCCTGGGTTCCATCCATAGTACTGTAAATAAATTTTTTAAAAATAGTAATATGTGGTTATATTTTTAGAAACCTTCATACTGGTTTTGGCTTTACTAATTTACATTCCCATCAGCAGTGTGTAAGGTTTCCTTTTTCCCACATTCTTAGCATTTATTATTTTTTGATTTCTTACTAGTAGCCATTCTGGTTGGGGTGATATGGAATCTCAATGTAGGTTTTGTTTGTTTGCTTGTTTGTTTTTGGTATCAAGGATTGAATTTAGGGGCACTCAACCACTGAGCCACATGCCCAGCCTTATTTTGTATTTTATTTAGAGATAGGGTCTCATTGAGTTGCTTGGTGCCTAGCTTTTTTTTTTAATTAATTTTTAAAAATTTATTTATTTTATAATTTATTTATTTATTTTTATTTTTTTTCATCTAAATGCCCTCAGATTTCAATCTGAATTATTTTTTAAATTTTTTTTATTAGTTGTTCAAAACATTACAATGATCTTGACATATCACACATTTGATTCAAATGGGGTATGTAATCTTATTTTTCCACGTGTACAGATTGCAGGATCACTTTGGTTATATAGCCACGTTTATACATAGGGCCATACTACCCTTCCTATCTCCCCCTCCCCTCCCATCACTTCTTTCTACCCAATCTACTGTGGCATGTTTCTCTCTCTCTCTTTCTTCTTCCCCCTCACACCATCATACGATCCAGTTATATCCTGGGTATATAGCAGAATGAATCAATGCTAGCATACAAAAAAAAAAGAGACACCTGCATTCCCAATGTTTATTGCAGCACTGTTTACAATAGTGAAGATATGGAATCAGTCTAGATGCCCATGAATGAATGGATTTAAAAAATGCTATATATAATACAATGGAGTATTTTGCAGTCATAAAAAAGAATGAAATTATGTCATTTGCAGGTAAATGGATGGAACTGGAGATCATCATGTTAAGCGAAATAAGCCAGACTCATACAAGTATCCTCAAATGCGGCATGGAGAGTGAAGGCTGGGTAAGGAGGACTACATAAAAGTAGTGGATACCAATAAAGCACGGATACTTCACAATGAAACTCCTTATTCTGTACAATTAATATACGCTAATAATTATAAAGTATAAATTCAAATAAAAACTTTACAGCAGGAAAAAAAATAGTAATATGTGGTTAGTGTTTATAATCTGAAAGTTTTATCACACACAAAGCAAAACAAAACAAACACAAAAAAACAAAGAGGTAACAATCCTAAACTCACTGATTTGAGGAAACCACTGTTACATGGTCTGGTTTCCCTTTCCATTGCATTATTTAGTGTATCATTTCTCCTTTTATTTGTTTTAGTATAAGATGGTTTGACAGAATTCCTAGAGCTTCTATTTATTTCTGTTTTTCATATTTACTCAATTCCTTTTTCTTAAATTACCAGATTAGCCATTATTTGCATTCTGTAGTACATAATACTGCTATTTATTTAATAAAAATGAAATAAAATTATTCATAAGTGCTAATAATAATCACTAAGAAAATTATTAAGAAACCAATCAAAATGATTATTAATTCAGAGTGTGTCTCTTAGTGGCTTCTGTTTAGAGTGTCAAAAGTTAAAAATTTTCAGGAGCTATAAAACCAAGGTTTTGGTGAACAGATGGTTTTAGATGAAAAGGTTTTAGACCAAAATCCATAAAACATGGGAGTACACACCGTAAGTTTACATGCTAAAAGGAAATATGTAGCTTATAATCTATCCAGTTGGGTTACACAGGATGGCCACCCTTCATCCAGGGGTACTATGTTCCAGGATCCCCAGGTAATGCCTAAAACTCTGAGAGTATCAAATCCTGATATATACTATGTTTTTTTCATATATATATATATATATATATATATATCCTTATGATTATTTAATTAATAAATTAGGCACAATAAGATTAACAGTAGCTAATAAAAAACAGAACAATTGTAATAATATTGACTAATGAGAAAATGAAACAACTATACACTGTAACATAATTTATGAAAAGTGGTCTTTTTTTATTTGTTCTTTTTGCATATACACGACAGAAGAGTATATTTTGACATATATATGGAGTATAACTTATTCTAATTACAATCCCATTCTTATGGATATACATGGTGTGGACTTTCACTGGTCATGTATTCATATATGAACATAGGAAATTATGTCAACTTCATTCTATTCTCTTTCCTATTCCCTTCCCCCCACTTACCCTTTTTTCTAATCTGATGAATTTCTATTCCCCCCACCCTTACTGTGTGTTAGCATCTGCATACAGAGAGAACAATCAGCCTTCGGTGTTTTAGAATTGGCTTATTTCGCTTAACATGATAATCTCTAGTTCAATTCATTTACCAGGAAATGTCATAATTTTGTTTTTATGACTAATATTCCATTGTGAATACATACCACATTTTCTTTATCCATTCCTCTATTGAAGGGTACCCTAGGTTGGTTCCATAGCTTAGCTATTGTGAATTGAGCTGCTATAAACATTGATGTGGCTGTGTCACTGTAAGATGCTAATTTTAAGATATCTGGATATATACTGAGGAGAGAGATAACTGGATAAAATGGTAGTTCCATTCCAAGTTTCCTGAGGAATCTCCATACTGCTTTCCAGAGTGATTGCACCAATTTGCAGTCCCACCAGAAATGTATGTGTATCTTTTTCCCCAAATCCTCTCCAACATTTATTGTTCCTTCTATTCTTGGTAATTGCCATTCTGACTGAAGTGAGATGGAATCTCAGTATAGTTCTCATTTGCTTCTAATTGCTAGAGATGTTGGACATTTTTTCATACATTTATTGATTGATTGTATTCCTTTTTCTGTGAAGAGTCTGTTTAGTTCCTCTGCCCATTTACTGACTGGGTTATTTGTTTTTTGGTGTTAAGTTTTTTGAGTTCATTGTATATCCTGAAGATTAATGCTCTAAGTTGCCAGTGGCAAAGACTTTCTCCCATTCTGTAGGCTCTCTCTTCACATCCTTGATTGTTTCCTTTGCTGCAAAGATTTTTAGTTTGATATCATCCCATTTATTGATGTCAATGTGGTCACTTTGTCTCTCTAGAATTTTCTATTTAATATAACTGAAACTTCAGGTAAGTAGAGTCCACTATGCTTTCTAATCTGCCTACCAAAATATCAGAATTAACAATATTGGCAGCTCAACCAACAAAAATCAAACAAAACTCCAAATCCTTTGTGTTCCTTAAAGTAGGGTAGTTTTTTACTTTCTTTCATGCCCCAATATCATATCTCCATCAATGAATCATTATATGAAAAATGGGGTAAAGAATTTGTCTTCATCTACTGGACCTATTATATCAAAATATCATAAACTAGGTGACTTGTAAGGTGTACATCTCTCTCAGTTCTAGAGGCTGGGCAATCTGGTATCAAGGCTCCAGCCTTCTGGAGAACACTTCCTGGTTTGCAGACAGCACCTTCTTGATGTGTCCCAATCCCTCTTGATGAGGGCTTTGCCTCCATGACCTGAACACTTCCAGAGGCTACATCGCCTTAGGACTCAGGATTTCAACATATGAAAGAGAGGTGCAGCCATGGACACAGTGGACAGGGAGGATGAAAAACATTGATGTCACAGCAGAAGTTTTTCAAAGTACACAAAATTCCTGGAGACACCAACCCATGCCTATGCACTGGTGTTCCCCACCCCTCCTCCAGTGATCTGACTAAGTCCTCCAAGACTGCTGCACCTTCTTGTGAAGGGAACCAGTACACTGCTTTTCAAACTGTACGTAGGGTGGACCATTTTTTTGTTTTTGTTTTTTTTTTTACATTTTCCACTTATTACAGACTAGTATATTTGTTGAATATAATAAAATCAATTACAAGAAAAATAACATTTAAAAAGGACACACAACAATTCTTAAATAAGATTCAACAGACACAAAATTACTCTGGCTGGTTGTTATAAAATTTTCAGATACTTACTCTCAATTTCTGAATTTAATCCATAGCAGACAAAAAAAAAAAATTGTAGACAGGCACCAGCCTCTGGTGCACACTCTGGTCTCTGGTCATAAGCCAACCAGCTATAAAGGAACATCTCAGGTTTATCTATGTGCATGCCAGCAGGATACAGGTCTGAATTTAAATGAGGCTTATTTTCTTTAGGACCACTAGCCTGGTCTTTGTTAAAACTGCCAGTTATGACTGAATTATGATTATGTACTGAGTTAGACTATCAAGAGGCATACATTTCCTAGAGACACAAGTATAAAAGCAATTGGCAAGATCTAAGTACCTAGAAATGATAATATTTCAAGCTCTGATCATATGGAAACTTAATGTAATCACCTAGTTTCTCCTTGGATGACTTTTAAACTATAACCTTTTGGTTTTATGAAAAGGCTTTCCATACATAAGGTGCTAAATAAAATCCAGTGGTGTGCATGCATGTGTGCGCACGTGTACACACACACACACACCAGAAACCTATAGCTTCAATCCATGGCCAGGTGGCTATGAACAGATTATTCAAATGTCCAATAAGATGTTTTCTCTGCCATGAAGGATCTCAGTGTAGGCAGACAGATACATCACAATGACAAAGTAATGAAATAAGTGCTATAATTCAGACATGTGTAAAGATCTCAGTACATCTATACACTGTTCATTCCTAAATTCACATCTCCAAATTTGCCCTATCTCCCGAACTGAAAACTTGTTTACCCAACTGTCTACTCAATTTCTTCAACTGGATGTGTAAAGTACTTTTCAAATAAAATGTGTCAAAAGCAAACACATACAGGTTATGACCTGACTTTCTTCACAAAATAACAACAATGACTTTCTTCTTCCAACCTCTCAATTAATGACTTCCCCATCCTTTAACATGCTCGAGCCAATAATTAGGAATTTGAGAATCAGTTGAATATAGATGTATCTGGGGGTCATAACCTGTATGTGTTTATACATTTTTTTTTTCTTAAAACTAAAGGTTAACAGTTAAAAGCTGTCAATGGAGAGACACCAGGTCATTAAATTTATAGTTTATAGTCAAAGCTTAAGATTATACCATCTCTTGGTCTTTAAGGCAAGAAACTTGGGGTTATCTTTAATTAAACTTGTCCCCACATCTAATTCATCAAGAAAAAAGGTAACCTCTATCTCTACCACTTCTCATGACTTCATGGCAATCACAATTATCTCTTTCCTAGATTAATTAGTAGCCTCCAGCTGAAGTGCACCCTTGCCTCATTCCAGTCTACTGTGAATAGGAGTCAGAAGAGCCTTTCTAAACCTAAGTTTACCGTGCTGGTCCCGAGGCTCACAGCCTGAGTGCCTTCCCTTGACATGCTAGCACTCAAACCCAATGCTTCCGGTTCCTACACAATCTGCTCTTCTGCCCTTGCCTCCTGAAGCCCTCCAGTTAATCCTGCTGTAGCCACACTGGCCCGGGTACCTGTATGGCTCAGTCTCCTCACTTAATCTTTGAACACATGTCATCTCTCAGACCTTCCTGGGCCAACATATAAAATAAGTGCAACCCTCTTGTCCCACAATCACCTGCCATCCTTAATCTACCCATTAGACCTTTTATCCCTTCACTATTACACATTAACCTTTATCATCATTCATGTCTCTGAATTTGTTGGTCACCTCGCCTCACTAGAAATAAAACTTTAAGAGGGTTTCCTCAGGGTCCAGAAGGATGCCTGTTATGTCACAGGTATTCAATAAATATTTATTGAATGATTAAATAATCAAAGATGAATGCCTTGCTCAGGCTGGTTATGGAGAATGTCAGGGAAGGATTTACACAAAATAATGACACTGTAAATAGGTCTTAAAAGATGATTCAAGCTTGTACAACATGGAAAGAACTAAAAATATAATCACCATATGTATAACTTTCTTCCACAAAAGCCCTTCACATGAGAATACATTATAGGAAAGACTATTATTGCTCTCACTGAGAGAATTCCCAGCCCCCCCCCCAAAAAAAAAAAAATCCAGAAGATGATCAGAGAATGGGTAAACAAGAAAACTGCCACAGTTGTCAGGAAACTGTACAGATAAGAAACTGCTGCAAAATACACCAAACTCCTAAAAAATGTAAACACATTTCTTGCAATCTATTTATTGCTGTCTTGACCCTTTTTTTAACCATAAGATCTCACTTTAATTCTCCTGGAGTTTTCCCTGATATGACTATAACTCCGACTAAACAGGAAACCAGTAGGGAGAAAATATGGAAAGTCTAGGACTCTTTTCCTTTACACATGATTATATTTTGGTGCATCTTTTCTAGTGACGCCTACTGCCATTCATTCTGGAGGCATATTTCTCAAATATCACCTCCTTTCCCTGTCTGAAATAGTCCTACACATATTCATGTGTTTATTTGTTTCTCATCCTCCTCCAACTAAAAATTGACTTTCTTCTAACAGAGCAGGGACTTGCTTACTTTCTCACAGTGTTCCTAGAGTGAGCAAAGTGCCAAGCACACAGAGAACCCAATAAATATGCAAAGAATGAAGAAATACAATTCAAATGATAATTAAAAGACTATTTAGCATAGGGAGTTGAGACTCTGCCTCCTAATACCTGTTTGTACTTTTTCTAAGAGTTATTTGATTTACCATTATCAAAAGTACAAGCTATACTGTGCCCACACTTACATTTCTGGCTCTACCCTATTCTGGGAACAGCATCTCAGCATACAACAGTGAAACCTAAAGCTGGGAAGTGGCTTCTCTGAAGATTCAGTGCTGGAGAAAAAGAGCCGAGAAATTGAAGGAAGTGACTCCACAGGGCCTCCCATTGTCCCCTAGTGGCCACAGGGTCTGGGACACTTCAACATATTAACTTTCATACCGGTCTGTGCTTACAGCTTAGAAACTTTTAAGAAACATTGACTATCTATCTCCACAATAAAATCTTTAATATAAGCCAAAGGATTGGACTTCTCCATCCTCCAAGTTCTCATGATCCTATTGGCAGATTAGACTCAACTGTATCAGATTCACAAATGCAGGCGCCCAGGACCCAGCACCCATTCCTCCCTCCCCCCACTTAATTGCCTGTGGCCCATGCTCAAAATCCAGTCTCGTAATCACAGGATCACTTAGGGATACATTTCATAAACAGCTATCAGCATTATCCAAAGGACTTTCTCTGTTTTTTAACACTGTCAAATATTTCAAGGACCAATGAAAAAGTGCCACCCTCTACTGATTCCTACCAACTATGGCAGGAAGTTGTCAGAACAGCCTTCTGCAGGGGTCCAGTCAGCTGCCAGGTGGAGCTGCTCTCTCTCTCTCTCTCTCTCTCTCTCTCTCTCTCTCTCTCTCTGGTTCACGTCCCTTCAGGCCATGTCAGTTCCCTTTCAGGCTTCGTGAACCAAGGCCACTCCATCACCTCACCTGGGGCTCTCCCTCCTGCTGAAGGCCAGCTTCTTCCCTCCTCACACCCAAGTCAGTCAGCCCTGAGCAAGGACAGGGACACAACCACTGGTCAGCACTAGAAGCTGACAAGCTAGAGACCAGGGAAGCCCAGTAGAGGGCGGGATTTTCAATAAAGTTGTAATCCCTGATACAATTGTTTCTCTCTCCTTTTAAAATAAACTTTGAGGTAATGGAAGAATGTATCTCACTCAGGTCTTAAGTACAATCAGAGAAGAATGAAGAAATACAATTCAAATGATAAGTAAAAGACTATTTAGCATAGGGAGTTTAGACTCCCTATGCATGAAGGATGTATGAAGATGGTGAGCTCAATAAATGAAGCTGTGCAGGCTAAAAAGGGCTGTCAGCATTAATTTTTCCATCAGAAACAAAAATAAACCAACAATTATCTCCTATCATGAGTTCATTTTTAAAAGGACAAAAAAATGTATTAAGAATATAATTATAAAATAGGGACAATGGTTTCAAAGAAAAAAAAAAAACATTAGGCAACTTCAGACCAAAACACATGAAAAAATAATAGGATGGTGAGGGGAGCATTATTATCAGTGATGCTGGGGATTAAAACCCAGGCCCTGAGCTTGCTAGGCAAGTGTTCTTACCCAGCCAGAAAGAAAGATTTTTTTTCTTGCCCTAAATTGATACCCAGAATATGGCCCAAAGCTGTAGAAAACAAAGGGACAATTAAACAGCCTACAGTCCAAAGAGCACCCATGAGAGAAGAGAGGGAGTGTACCTCACATCCCATATCATCACTTAAAGAACCAAAAATTATCCATAAAGATGGAAGGGCCAGCATTACCAACATCTCACTGCCCGGCTGGACGTGTGTTTGAGGTATTCTTGTTTATCTGCCTCCACTGTCTATTTGAGAAGGAAAGAAAGATAATTGGAAAACAATGGTTAGTTGGGAAATGGGAGCCAGGAGGAACAGAAGAGAAGTGCCATAGTTTGAACAAACCACCCTCTGGGAAGATAATAATGCCACTTTGAGTCCATTTGAGACAAAAGAATAAGCTTTAACTCAGATCTGAAGTTTTAAAGCAAGGGGGCTTATAAAAACAGGAAACAGAATTTGAGAACTCTGTTACTTATGAGAAAGGGCAGGAAAATTTACTAAGCACAGGTGGGTACCATGTGTAGAGAAATAAACCTGGGGAGGGGGAAAGCTCAAGTTTTCCAAAGTTGACTGCAAATCAAAGAAAATTCTGTACAACAGCACAAGTGCACAGATGGACTTTCAGGAAAAGAGTGATCTAGTACAACCTTCACTTTACATATGAGGAAACCTGGTGCTCAGCTCACATGTAAGGATCCCAGTGTTCATGCCTATTCTGTTTCACTCTGCATATTCCACACAGAGCCAGAGCTCTCTCTGACAGGGAGGTGCTGGCCTGATAGTGAACTCAATACAGGTAAGGGGGAGGGGATCATTAGTTTTATGAGGTGGCAGGGAGAATGCTACAGCAGCCCCGATATGTCCCACCACACTTCCTTTTGTTGGTCAGAGACATTTTCTTAACTCACTCTTCATTTTTCCTTCATTTCCCTTTTGCATTCCTTGGCGACTTTCTGCACTCACTCTTTTCCTTCTTTTCATCCCTTTTCCTATGGTCAATCATAGTGAAAGGCACAGAGGCAGTTCAGAATGAAAGGGCATCACTTTGGACTGTCATCCAAAAAGCTCCAACAGCTTCGAGTACTAACATTTTCTAACAAGCCAGTTTATACTGGTAAATGCCATTGTATTTTACATTTAGACCCACCAAAATTAAGTAGTAAGATTAAATGAAAAGATACATGTAATGGGCAAAAGTACAAATTTCAACTTGCTATTTTTAAAAATGTACTAAAACTGACATCAACCTGGACATGGTGGCACACACCTCTAATCCCAGGTGCTCAGAAGCCTGAGGCAGGAAGACTGCTAGTTCAAGGCAGCCTGGACAACTTAGCAAGACCCTGTCACAAAATAAAATAAAAAGGTCTGGAGATGGAGCTCAGTAGTAGTGCATCCCTGGAACCAACCCCCAGAATGCCCAAATAAAAAAGCAAAATTGACAACTTCAAATTATCATCAATTTCTTACAAACAGAAACTAAGAGTTAAGTGCTGGTTATGCTTTTTTCCTTAAGCAAAATGTACTTATCACTTCCTTCAGAAAGTACTTTTTCAATTTCCCAATTTAAAGGCTAAAAATTCACAAATATGAGTATGGCTCTATGTACACACATATGTACATATGTAGGTTCATTGTCATTGTTCCCCTTAAGGAAAAAAATATCCACGTTATGAAGTATTTAGGTATCTAAGAGAAACAACTCTATAATAATCAAAAATTTTAATTCAAGTATAAAACAGAATTTATTGCATCTCCCTATCCAAGTAAACATCATTCCAAGATATATATATAAATAGCAATGATTATTCAAGAAATATTATCAGTAATGAAACTATCCAATAACTTGACATTAATATTTTATCATCACTACACAATTTTCATGCTAATATTTTATGACTATCCCTTTTTAGAAGCTAATAAACGTAAAAGGCAAGCTTTTAGTAGGAACTGTGAAGAGAAACAATGTGGTCTAGGTACCATTTCTCAGATGCTGTTTGAGAGATTCAGAACAAGTCCCTAATGGCTTTACTTCTGCATCTTCCTTGTGTGAGTCAGTTGCTAGGTAACATGAAAGGCAGGGATTCAGTATTAGGTCTGCAGAACAATGAGCTAGCTTAATACTTATCTGAATACTAACACATAACCTTCAAAAACTTGTCTACATTAGGAGGCTGAAGATCACATCTTTTCCAGAGAAAAAGATTTCAATATGGTAAAGTCCCCTCCTTTTTAATATTTATTTATTTATGTTTTAGTTGTAGATGGACACAATACCTTTACTTTATTATTTATTTTTATGTGGTGATGAGGATCAAACCCAAGGCCTCACATGTGCTAGGCAAGTGCTCTACCGCTGAGCCACAACCCCAACCCAAGTCCCCATCCTTTAATAAAGATTCTGATATCCACTGAAATAATAAGTTAACAACTATAGACATCTGAAAACCTTTTTTTTTCCCATTCAAAAGTTGCATCCATCCTGCTATGAAACTTAAGAGATAATGCAAACTGATCTCTCTGCTTCCTGCTGCATTTAGATATTGCTGCACCTGTGTGTGCATACACACACATGCACACACACAGAAAGCACAGAAAAAAGAAGAAAAAACACACATCTCATCATCACAGTAATAAAAATACCTGCTACAGAATTACCAGAAGACAAAAGTGAGAGATTAGAAATAAGTAAAGGGAAAGCTTTTCTCATAATACTCATGCGCACACACAGGCCTACATGCATACATCAGATGCACTTCCCAGGCCCTGGGCTCTTAGTCTACCAGGACATAATAAACATAAAAAAGGCTCTCCCATTATTATTATATGGGGAGTCAGGAAACATGGGATCAATCCATAAATTCACTGTTTGACTCTGAGAAGTTGTCTAAATTTCTCTGAGAATTATTTCCTCATCTGAAAATTAAGAAAGCAATGGTAATCTCCATAGGTTTTTTGAGAAGATGAGATGCTTATGGAAACATTTAAAAAATGTATAGCACCAAACATGAAAATATAGCAACAGCAACTATAAAATGGCCATTTCAATGAACAGGTAAATTAATAGGACTCACTATTTAAGACAATTAAGGCAACTAAAAAGCATTAATGATGATTTTTTATGAAAAAAATTTCAGGTATATTAGGCATTTCCATTAATATTAATATCAAAATAACAACTCAGAGTGGGTTAAAAATGTGAATTTAAACAGGGGTTAAAAAACATGAACTTATGGGCTGGGGATGTGGCTCAAGCGGTCCATGCTCGCCTGGCACCACATAAAAATAAAATAAAGATGTCCACCAAAAACTAAAAAATATTAAAAAATTCTCCCTCTCTTTCTCTCTTTCTAAAAAAAAAATATGAACTTAAATAAGAAAAACACAAGAAGAATTTACATTATACGTTTCTTAAAGAGATTTTAAGCCATTTGCATTTATTTCTCCAGGTTTTTAAGAGTGGAAAATAAACTATTGCAGATGTAAAAGTATATAAATGATATCTCAAATATCATTCTTCTTGTCTTTTCCATGCTACCAGTACTTGTACCTTCAACAAAAGGACCTCCAAGCTGTAAAACTTATAAACCTCTACTAAATTCAAACTGAAAAATAAAAAATCTTTTTAAGGTGCTTTGTACGTCCCAGTGACTAACCCATATACTAAGCACCCAGGATCTCTATGTATTAGTTTGCCAGGGCTATGAAAACAAATACTACAGAGTGGCCTAAATCACAAGTTCTAAAATCAAGGTATCAGCAGAGCTGGATTTCTCTAAAGCCCCGCTCTCCAAAGCCTACAGATAGATCCCACAGCATCTTCCCTATGGGGTGAGAACATCACTTGTGCCTTCCTCTTCTTATAAGGACACCAGACTGACTGGATTTGAACCTGTATGACCTCATATAACCTTAGTAATATCTCTAAAGCTCCTGTCTCTAAATACAGTCACATTCTAAAATACTGGGGGTTAGGGCTTCCTCATATGAATTTGTAAGGTTAGCAATCAGTTCTTAGGACTCCACTTGCTGGTTGATCTCAGAGGAACATTAAGCACTAAAAAATGCTGATGGCCCTACTTATTCCACACACAGGTGACTCCACTTTCCCCAATTTCCAAAAGCTCCACGTCCTTATCAAAGGAAGAAACAGACAGTGGCTCAAAAGGCTGAGGCGGGAGGATCACAAGTTCCAAGTCAGCCTCAGTAACTCAGGGAGACCCTGTCTCAAAATAAAAAATAAAATAAAATTTTAAAAAGGCTGGGGTTGTGGCCTAGTGGGTAAGTGCCCCTGGATTCAATCTCTGGTATGAAAAAAGAAAAAAAAGAAGAAACAGTGCCCAAGGCTAGAGATTTAGGAGAAATGAAGCTGACATGCATAAATATCCACACGTCTGAGGAAACAGAAGGCTCTTACACTCACACACTAGAAGGATAAACAGTGGCAGGTTCAGCTGTTATCAGAAAGTTTCCTCTACTGAACCCGTGTGTTGGCATTTATTCAATCTGTGCCTTCAACAAAAAGAACCGCATTGCTAAAACCCAGAATGGCAACAAACACTAGGGGGAGGATGCAAACAGTAAGCCATTATGTGATGGTAACTCTGTAAATTTTCTTCCCAAGGGAGCTATTAAAAAAAAAAAAAAAGAAAGAAAGAAAAAAAAGAAAAGAAAGAAAGAAAGAACTCATTGAAAATCCTTCCTGAATAATTTTTTAAATTAACATGGAATAAAAAGTCAGGTGAACCAAAATATTTCCTTTGTCTTAGCCTAAATGCTTTGATGTTGTCTAAAAGGACCTAAACAAAAACTAAACATTACATGACTACAAGTTTTACCATTCCCAAGATTTTCTCATTTCATTCTCTGGATTACTCCCTAAGATAGGGAAGGAAGGAAAACATGAAGAAAATGAAATCAGTGAAGTCAAAAGACTTGCCCAAGGTCACAAACCAGTTATCTGAGGGACTCAGAATGAGCATGCAAGTCTCCTGACTTCTAAGTCAGCACTCCTTACTCTTTTGAGATTTAATGACATTGAAGACACTGAAAGGACAATTTTGCAAAATTCACTTTACTCAGCACCACTGTGATGGAGTAAAAGTCCATAAATAAAATTAGGTTCACCGAAATTCTGCACATAATCATAAAGCAAATTTAGTCTGAAATAAAAATAATTCTGACCACTTCTTCAATAACATTTGTAAGATATGACTCCTCAGTGAAATTTTAAAAATATTTTTGCTGAGATTATTTCACTAGGCTTAATAACTGGGTAAACATAATAAAACTGTAATTCAAGAAAAGGAACTCCCATAATTAATCTAAAGCAAATTTAATGTAGCAACTAGATTACTAACTAGCTGATCTTACTGGCTTACCACACACATCTTCACTAGGCTGTCAACATTTCATCTGCTAACAACTAATATTAGAGCCTAACTGAACCACAGACAAGATGACCTTAACTGATCAGGTTAAAGAAACCAGGCTTATACAGCACAAAGGAAAAACCAACTATCAAGAGTATCAACTACAGGGAAAAACCTGCTGTACTGAGACTTATTATATATTTAGGCTGTGTGTTCTGTGTGTACTCACTGGCTCTATCTTAAAGCCTATTCTATGAAGTAAGTGCTATTCCACACCCACTTTACAAACAAAGAGACAACATTGAGGTTAAGCTATGTACCCAAACAACCACATTTTAAACATGCCAAAGCTGCAATTCACACGCCATTCTGTTTGACTCCAAAGTCCTTCTATCCATCCTTCTACTATTCTGCCTATGACATCTGAAAACAGGCCAAATGACGGGCCCAAAGAGGAACAAAATGAAATTTCTGAACAATATACGCAAGTAAAGATAAAATGATTGAATGAGGTTATGGAATTCCCTCTCAAAGTCTCAGAAGGTACCTTCATCCACTCATTCTTTCATGCAGCAAACCTAATAAGCACATGTCAAGAACCAAGCCCTCTCCTAGGTCATTTGAGGCTGAGAATAACAGGATAAGATCTTTCCTTTAAAGGGCTCAAAGTCCACTGAGGAAAGCAGGTGAACATTCAGAAGTAAGTTTAAAAGGTATTAGTGTGGGTAGTGCCATAGGCTAAGGTGACCAAAATGCCTAGCATGTATGGGGACACAGGGTGTAAGGCATGACTGAGTACAGGGTACATGCCTCCAATAAAGAAATATGAGAATGGGTTTCACACACCCATTTTCACTCTCCTTAAAAGCCAGTGAAATAATGAGTTTTCTTGGGTAAAAAAGCCAGATCTCTGGTGGGTAAAATTTATGTAGACCAAATATGTAACTTTTTGATAGTAAAGGTTTAATCCAAAGATAAAATTCATATTTATTTTAAAAATATATCCCTAGTACCACAAAATATAAATAAATAAATGTAAATTTTATGATGTATGAATTGCATTTTGATTTAAAGAAGCTTTAATGAGAATAAGTCAACAATATAACCTACAGAATTTTACTCAAAATTTTTTTTTTGAAAATGAACTATAGCATAATATGAAATGAGAAAATTCAAGTTATACTATTCAAAGAATCTGTTAAAGAACCATGTTATACACCATGACATCTCCTCCACAAATACTGGAAGAAGGCAAATTAGATTTCAGGTTTTCAATATCAGGAAGAACTCCACTACTCTCCAGTTCAACTCTCATCAGATGAGTATCACAGAGGTCATGTTCATGTTGCTTATTCTCCCCTGGCAGTTAACATGTTTCTGACAATCACATTTTAATATATTTATATTGACCTTATTTTACACACACACACACACACACACACACACACACACACACACACGCAGGAATTCAGTTAGCTAGCTGGTTGCTAGGAATTTGCACATGCTCTACCACATTGGTATCCTTGCTGCCTCCGCCACAACAGGAACTAACAGAGGTTTTTAGAAGTACAGTTGTGCACTGCTTAACATCAGAGAGATGTTCTGAGAAATGGGTATTTAGGTGAGTTTGTCACTACGAACATCCTTGGGTAGACTTACAAAACATGCAAGATAAAGCCTACTCCACACCAAGACTGTACAGTTTGCACGTGTATGGTGTAGGGCCTATTGTTCCTAGACCTGTGATGAATAACACAACACAAGATTACAATGATGCAATCAAAATAAGCGATAAATACAAGAAGAATGAGGCTGCTGCTGGTGATAACACGACAAACCATTTTATGGGAAATCTTTTATTTTTATGAAAGGGGTTATATTCTAAAATAATGAAAAAAATTAGCAAATACATATACCAGTAACATAGTCCTTTATCATAATTATCAATTATTATGTAGTGTATAAGTACCCATCAATACCAGTATCACTATGAACACACAATGCATTGCACTAGGACTTCACACTGTGACAACATCAGTGGGCAACAGGAATGTTTCACCTTCATTGGAACCATATGGGACTACCATGCAGCCCACTGTTGACCAAAACATCATTACGCACTCATGATTTGTGTTAGCTTTCCATCCCTGTGACAAAATACCTAAGATAACTTTAAAAGAAAGGTTTATTCCGGCTCAGTTTCAGGTTTCAGTCCATAGTCACTTGGAATTGGGCAAAAGGCCATTATATTTTAGACACAAATAATTCTACATCTTTTATGATGGCTGAATCCCTGAAACTAGTTCAAAGTACTCTAAATTTGCTTTAATTAATTAGATAATTTAATTAACTTTTAAATTTAGATAACTGAATTGATTAACTTTTAAAGTAATGAAATAATTTATTCACTATGCTGCCCAGGACAGCCTTGATCTTGTGATCCTCTTGCCTCAGCCTCCCAAGTAGATGGGATCACATGTGTCCAACATCTTGCCTATCTTCAGAAATTCTGACAGCTTTCACCTTTTATTATCAGCCCACCTGGTTGTTCTAACAGTCTTTTGTTAGAATGCTATCTACCTACTCAACAGTAACTCATGAACAACATAAAATGTGGCATTACCAATGAACTACAATCCCAGAAGATAATGCTTTTAAGACTCTTCAGAAGGTAAAAGCATCACAATATATAAAAGTACCTCAGAAGATTATACTTCAGATTATAATAATGCAAGTCACCTCATCTGAGAGAAAAAGGCTTTCTGTAGGTTGAATATTGGGTAAGGAATATTTATTTTCTGTATATAGATCATATAGAGATTTGGGGATTTTTCTCCTAAGACGGTCCTCTGACTTGACACATCGTAGAGTAACTCTTCATTCTGCATCTTCTCACACCAATATTAGTCTGCTTGCTAGACTCTGAAGGCGTTGGTCATCAAGGGTAACACAAAGTACCTTGGAAAAATGACTGTTTTCCAAAAACTGCATACCTCAAATAAATCAGATCAAACAGAATCGTAGTGATATATTATTATGTTGGAACATTTATAAACCCACACAATAATTTAGTGGAGAGAAAATAAGTCATTTCTCTATTTAGGAATTGAGCAGAACAAAAAATAGACCACCTGAGTTTCTAATCTGCAGCATAAAATGTGGTTGTTCATAACACAGTGTAGGGACCAGTAATTTAGATCTGTGAGGAACACTCACTCAAAGTACATATCAGCTGGGGGTTCGCTACTCTGCTTATGCCCACCTCCACTCTCCCCCACAATGAACAATGGGATCATAATGGGAGTGGGACAGACAGAAAGGTTTGAGAATCACTGCTCCAAACAACAGAGCACTCTAATCAGTGCTCTAAACACTTACATTTGGTTATCCAAATAGCATTATAAAAATTAAAACAGTCACATAATCAGGAATAAAGTTAATTTTTTAGAAAGCAATACTTGTTGAGGAGGAGCTTATCAATGATGCCAGCCTCAACTTTTATTTCATGCAAAGCAGTGCCGAAATCCTTGTTTAAAAATAGGATTAATTTCAGTGCATATCATTTTTAATGCAGTGCCAACTTCTGAAACTTATACTTCAAGTACGAATGAAGAGAAAAGGCAAAAACAATGCTTAAGCAAAAAGAGAGTGAGAGTTGATACCAATAAGGAAACTTGAAAGTCAGAGTGCCCCACAGGCAAATAACTACAAAGGTTCTTGAATCTGTAAATCCAGGCCTTAGGCATGCGGCACAGTGGTGTAGCTAAATCTGTGGCTCCTATATCAAGGTGGATTACTGAAGCAGCTAATGACATCCCCAATTCTCAGTACTCCTTAACCACTAAAATAAACAAAGCAAATTTTCTCCAAATGGGCATTTTTTCAAGAAATGCTTCCAATATATTTTACTTACTGAGTACTATAAAGCACTGGGAATTTTTCTCCTTATCCCAAACAATAACATACACAAAAATTCCTTGACATGGGAACAATTATTATTCCCTTTTACAGTTGAGGAAACAGAAGCACAGAAAATTTAATTAACTTCCCAAAGATATGACACTAGTGCTTTATAGTTTGATCTCGAATGTCCCTCCAAAAGCCCCTGTGTTACAAGGTGTGGTCACCAATTTAGCACTATTGGGAGGTGGTAGTATCTTTAAAAGCAGAGGCCTGGAGGCAGCTTTTCCAGTCACTGGGTCTGTGTCTGGAGGGAGACCGTGGGGCTCAGTCCTGCTCTTCTACTCTTTTGCTTCCCTGACATGAAGAGAGTGGTTCTGTTCTTTCCATGTGCTAACCACAATGTGCTGCCTCCTCACAGACCCAAATGCCATGGGGAGAACCAACCAGGGACTGAAATCTCCAAAACTGCGACTCAAAATAAACTTTCTCTTCTTTTATAAGTTATTTTTCTCCAGTAACAAAAAGCTAACTCACACAGTAATTAGTGCCGTGAAATTTAGTCCCAGAGAGCCTAATCCCAAAACCATCTCCTTAATCATCACCTTATTCTGCTCCTTGAACTTTTGAAACTACTAATAAAAAAAAAATTTCTTGCATGATTATTTTATGTGGAACACTGCTTATGCCATTCAGATGTATTAATTTAATTCTCATAACATCACAATGTTTAAGATGAGGAAACCAAACCACAGAAAGGTAAGGTAACATATAAATGTCATCTAAGTCCTTAGCATCCGAGATGGCCTTGGTATCCAGGCACTCTGAGCATAATCATAACCCCCTCACCACTCCGCTTCCCACCTACTGCTTCATTTACTTATTCACATATTGGTTTATTAAATTCCCTGGGGATGTTTCTATCCCTGCCAGAGATAGATGAATCCTAGGGAGAAAGAAAATAAACCTGCATGGAAAGGCAAGAGACTTCTGGGAGGCAGCAGAATAAGACCCTTTGCTCAGCTCCCTGAGCAAAGGTGGGAAACCACGGTAGGGAAACCACTATAGGGGATGTTTTCACAGGAGACTGGGAGGTCACCTGACAACTTAAGTGTACGGAAGGGAAACAAAAATCCCGAAATAAAAAAGCCTACTCTCAGAAAAACAACACGTGGACAAGTGACCCAGGTTCAACATCAGGATTTGAGGAGAGTCATCAATGCCACAGCGGTGTTTGCTACAGAAGGTGCCTCAGGTTGGGCTCTTGAGCTTTATGGAATAACAGTGGAGTCTGGGAGTCTGAACCTTGTGTGTCAGGAGCTGTAAACTCGTGTAACAGACTGACGCATGGTCTCACCTACCAAGAACTTCTATGCCCTAATCCCTGGAATCCTCACAGTTATTGGTCTTTCTTATTTTATTCTCCATCATCTATTATCTTTTTGTTATACTCCATGGTAAAAAAAAAAAAAAGACTCTGCAGATATGATTCAGGTTCTGGACCCTGAAAGAAGGAGATGATTTAAGGTTATCTGGTTGGGCCCACTCTCATCACCTGAGCCCTTAAAGCAGACAGGGAGTCAGTCAGAGAAGCAGTACAAGAAAGCAAGAGAGAGGAGGTGGAAGTCAAGATCAAAGGGGCTCGAAAGTATGAGAAGGACTCACCCTGCCCTTGCCGTATCTGAAGATGGAAATGGGGGGGGGGGCACAAACCGAAGAAAATAGGTGGCCTCTAGAGTCTGCGAAGAAACTTCAGCTAAGAAATAGGGACCTTGGATCCTAACACATGGTAATGAATTCTGCCAACAGCCTGAATGAGCCTGGAAGCACACTTTCTCCAGAGCTTCCAGGCTTGTGGCCAACGCTTAGATTTTGGACTTCTGGAACACAGGCAAAGCAACCAGTCAAGACAACCAACCAGTCTGGACTTCTGACCTACACAAGAATGACCTAACAAATTTGCACTGTTATTAGCTGCTAAATTGTGGTAATTTGTTATGGCAACCATCAGAAACTATTATATCCCAGTGGCCAGGTGGAACATCTGCAGCCTGGACAAGAGTCAGAAAGGCCATCTCCTGGAAGTAGGTTCCATGATAGTAATGGGTCTATGAGATGCCAATTCCCATCTGTCTCTCCCTCCATGGACTAAATGTAGGTCTAGATTTTCTAAAGACCTCAGACAGTAGGTCAGAGGTTAAAATAATAATAAATATGGTAATAATTGATTTCCTTAAATAAAACAGGCAAGGTTTCAAGAAGAAATGCAAGTGATCTGACCAAATCTGTAATTTGGAGTTACAAATTTGATTTGGAGAATAACTCAAGTAATATCAAACATATAATGGGAAATCACTATTTAAAACAACTCTACAGTTGAACTGCTTGTAAATTCAGTTTCTAATACATAAAACTTACTTTAAATGAGGTCAGATTGAACACTGAATCAAACGTCTAATTTCTTTTTCAACAAGACCATCAATACATTTGATGCACACATGCTGGTGAGGTCTAATTCATCCAGCAACTCTTAGAGAAGTCTTAGAATTAATCCAGCTTTTCAAAGATAAATAAGGCAAATGGTGAAAAACCCTGGACCTCTTTACAACATCTGCACACAAATCACACTGGGAAGTATACTAGGTAAGCTCTATTTTACACCAATCACTGTGCTTAAGTCTTTACAAACTTCACCTGACTTAATCCTCATAAGCACCCAGCAAAATAGGTATTGCTATTTCCATTTTTTAAACTGAAGGCTTTGAGAAGTATCCTGCTCAAGATTACACAGCCAGACCAGGACAGATCTCTTACTCAAACCTGGTCCATCTAAGTAGAGAGTATGACTAATGTGCCTTCTCCTCATTTGTGTACGTGAACTGCAAAATACATGTAGTAGAAATCCAGAAATACCATGAGGCAGCAATGTTATTCTAGGAACCGATCAACCTTTAATCCCTCTCTGTGTCTTCCCATATCCTTCTTCCTTTCTAGCCTAGTGGCCTCAACCTCCCTTTCAATATATAGTCCCATTCAAAAAGGGAAAAAATCCCCAAAATCCTCTTAGTAATTTTATAACATGTGTACCACGGAACACAAATATTAGCTTTGCTTATCTTATGTTTCAATTATGCTCAGTAACAAATTCTTCATATAAAGTAATACACTTTCAAAATGGATTAGGGGGGACAAATCCTCAAATCTTATATTTTGTCCTAACCATACATGTCTTCTCATATATCTTTGTGAGCTGCCTTATCTCTTTTCCCCTATTCTTACTCTGTACACAGTATGGTCACTGTTCAGCATGAACTCCTGTTTTGCTTGATACACATAATTACATATAGTAATACTTATAAATAAATGTATATACATGAATCTGCAGATACACATGGACTTCTCTGTTAGTTGGAAGGGCTTAGAAGCAGTAATACCCAAATAGCAATAATCACACGAAGAGCCTAGATGTTGGTACCTGATACCATTTTCCAACAAAAGGAACTCATAGAAATCTGATTCTAAGACTCCGGCAGGAAATGCAGAAGATAACCTTTATAGTGCCAGATATAAGGCCATTGGGTGTAAACTAATAAAATTTGAATGAAGTTATGATGCTTCTTTAGTAATGCACAAATATTGTTTCATAATTATAACAAAATAACCATACTAATATAGGATGTTAGTAATAATAGACACTGGGTATGAGGCAAATGGGGAATCTTTGTACAGTGCTATCTTCCAAATCATTCTATAATTGTAAAACTGTTCTAAACTAGTCAGAACTAACCATACTAGCAAATGGCAATGCCTGAGTTTTGGAGTGGTTACACGAACACCATAGCATACCATCAACTGGTCTTTAACACCTGTGCCAAGAATACCCAATGGGAAAAGGATTATCTCTTCATTGATGCTGCTAGGAACTCTGGATATCTTCATAAAAAGAATTCTACAAACACTGAAATGGATTTCAGACTTAAACATAAGACTCTAAACTGTAAAACTCATTAAAAACATAGGGGACATGACGCTGGTCTAGGCAATGATTTCCAGATATGACACAAAGGTAGAGTCAACAAAACAAAGAAAAAAAATGGAAATAAATCAAACTAAAAAAACTTATGCACAGAAAATTATGAACAGAGAAAAAATACCCATTAAACAGAGACAATATCTGTATACTGTGTGTGCATCTGATAAACCATTAATCTCAAAAAAAAAAAGAATTCCTACAATGCAGTAGTGAAAAAAAAAAACACCTAATAAACATTTTTTTTAATTGGCTGAGGATCTGAATTGACATTTCTCTAAAGAAGATAACACACAAACAGCCAACAGGTTTATGATCAGGTGCTCAACTTCATTAATTATCAGGGAAAAGCACATCAAAACTACAATGCTGCTGGGCATGATACTGCATGTCTGTAATCTCAGCTACTCAGGAGGTTGTAGCTAGAGGATCTCAAGTTAGAGGCCAGTTTCAGCAACTTAGCAAGACCCTGTCTCAAAATAAAATATAAAAAGGACTGGGGATGTAGTTCAGTGACAGAATACTTGTCTAGCATATACAAATCCTATATTCAATCCCTAACACCCAGGGGAAAAATTACATTGAAATATCACCTCACAATTGTCAGTGATGACTATTATAAAAACAAAAACAGAAACAAAAAAAGAAGTTTTGAAGTTGTGGAAGAAATGGAGCCTCTAGCCACTAATTGTAGGAATACAAAACAATAATCACTGTGAAAAACAGCATGGAGGTTCCTCAAAGAATTTAACATACAAATATCATATGACCGAACAATCCTAATCCTACTTCTGGGTATTTGTGCCAAAGAGAACTGAAGTCAGGATCTCAAGAAATTTTAGCACTAATATATTCACTGCAGCCCTACTGAGGATAACGAAGTTATGGAAACCTAAATGTCCATCAGTAGATAAATGGATGAAGAAAATGTGGTATGTACATACAATGAAATACTATTTGCCTTAAAAAGAAGAAAATCCTACCATATGTTATAAAGTGTTATGGAACAACCTGATCTGCAAGATGGAGGCAAGAAGTTGGATTACAGAAAGATATATGAACTGGAGGACTCATTTGATGGAAGCATGGTCCTTGGTGGCACCAAGACCATGTCAATCTTGGAGATCTGGGTCAAATTAGGGATTTATAAAGTGGTCAGGTCAAAAGTGAGTTCATCCAAATGAAACAGTTTATGCTAAACTAATATCAAGAACATCAGGCACATTCCTAGCACCAATGACACTACAGTCAGGTAATAAAGTCCCACATATCATTCTAATAGTTTTGTTTGTTTATACTACACTGGTAAAATATGTAGGACATGAGGTGGACACTAGAGTTACTAGACGGTCATCACAGTGGATGGCTTCACTTAAGTCAAGCTAAATTCATGAATGAACTTTGAGCATAATCTATAATCCAGTCAGAGAAACACAAATCTGCATAATTTCAGTTACTTAAGGTATATAAAATAGTAAAATTCATTTCTTCATTTCTACTGTAATTCATTTCTCTCCTTGTTTTTTTTTTCCCATTCCCCTCACAACCTCTTATATGTAATTTTGTATAACAATGAGGGTCTCCTTCCATTGGGGTAGAGAGAGAAGATGGGAGGGGAGGGGAGGGGGGATGGTAGAGGATAGGAAAGGTAGCAGAATACAACAGTCACTAATATGGCAATATGGCATCATGTAAAAATGTGGATGTGTAACCGATGTGATTCTGCAATCTGTATTTGGGGTAAAAATGGGAGTTCATAACCCACTTGAATCTAATGTATGAAATATGATATGTCAAGAGCTTTGTAATGTTTTGAACAACCAATAAAAAAATAGTAAAATTCACAGACTCAAAGAGTGAAATGGTTGTTACAGATTGGGAATGGAAGAAATAGAATTACTAATCAACTGAAAACATAAGTTTTGGTTAAGCAAGCTAAATAAGCTCTAGAAATCTGTACAGCATCGTACCTACTGTATCAACAATAATGTGTAGTATACTTAAAAATGTGTTAAAATGGTAGATCTCAAATTAATCTCTTGTTAAGTATTCTTTATACACACAGAAAAGGAATACTTGTTTAAATGCCAATTTTCTAAACTAAATGATCCTTTGGTAAATACTAGCTAACACTGACTTACCTGCAATCACTTAAAATTATTGAGGAAGGTTTTCTTTTTTCCTCTTTCCACATTTTTGGTACATTATAGTTGTGCATATGATGGGATTTGTTGTTACATACCCATACATGCACACAATATAACAATATAATTTGGTGAATATCACTCCCCAGAACTGCCCCCTCCCTTCCCTCCTCCCACCCCCTGGTTCCTTTATTCTACTGATCTCCCTTTGATTTTCATGAGATTACCCCACACCTTTGTTTTTCTTTTTCCTCTCTAGCTTCCCAAAACATAAGATCTTTGACCTTCTGAGTTTGGCTTATTTCACTTATCATAATGGTCTCTAGTTGCATCCATTTTATGCAAATGGCATAATTTCATTTTTATTTATGGCTGAATATTACTTTATTGTGTGTGTGTATGTATGTATGTATGTATATATATCTGTATCTCACTTTTTTTAAGCCATTCATCTGCTGATAAACACCTAGGCTGGTTCCACAGCTTGGCTACTATGAGCCATACATCTATAAAGATGGGTATGCATGTATCCTATAGTATGATGGCTAATTCTTTAGGATAAATACTGAGGAGTGGTATAGCTGAGCCATATGGTGGTTCCATGCCTAGTCTTCTGAGGAACCTCCATATCTATTTCCATAGTGGTTGTACGAATTTACAATTTCATCAACAGTATAAAATATTCCTTTTTCTCCATATCCTCTCCAACATTTATGGTTTATATTTTTTCCACATTTTTATATGTGCATAATAGTTGTACATAATGATGGAATTTGTTCTTACATATTTGCACATGTACACAGTATAATAATATAATTTGACCAATATCTCTCCCCAGCACTTCCCTCCTCTCTTCCCTCCTCCCATCCCTTGGTCCCTTGCCTCTACAGATATCCCTTTGATTTTTAGGAGAACCACCCCCACCTAAAGAAAGACTTTTTGCCATAAACAAATTAGCAAGAGAGTCTAGGGTAGAAAGGCTCACCTTTTGAGAGTTTTTAAAAAAAAAAATCATTCAAGAATTAAAGAAAAAAAAGTTGTAGCTATGTTATGAAGAAATCTCTAAACCAAAGTTATCTGAGTATTTGTAGTTCACAGAGTAGATGAAAGAAAGTGAAATTTCACTGTGGACAACAAATCCTTATGCAGATGTATGACCACACTCTAATGGCACTGAGAATCTGTGGCTCCTAGTAATCCTACACTTACTTGATCTTAGCCAAGGACCAAAAAGTGATCCTATGATCCTTGAGGATAACTTACAAAGGGGCACGTCTCTGAATGGGTAGATGGGTAAGGTGATCACAAATGAAAAAACAAAGAGATCCTAAATCTGTGACTCTCAAGGAGTGAAACCTAAATCTGATGTGGCTCTCAAAGGGTAGCGCAAAACAGCAGCCTGGGCATCACTTGAAAACTTATTAGAAATGCAAATTCTTATTCCCTGACTTAGACTCCAACTGACTGTGGTCCCTATAACTCAGAAGCTAAATTTTATCAAACCCTTTTTGAATCAATTCTGATATGCACTAAATAAGAACCACGGTACCTACCTACACTAAGTGGCAGGTTACCTACCACCGAAAGGCTTATTTTAAGACCCCAGTTCTCTACCTTGGCTGCATAGGAGCACCAGCTGGAAGAAGCTCTGACATGGGGCCCCATCTCAGAAACCTGACTTAATAATGTGTTTATTTGTTAGTTTGGATTCATATGCTAATTGTTCAGTCACTGTTGAAAATCATATCTTAATTTTAAACAAGGTTAGTTTTAGTAAAGAAGAATGGTGTATGAATGTTTTAACTTTAAAAATACTCATCTCCTGCCAAATCAACATATATTAAAAGAGTCGGTGAGTATTTAGGCAAAATATCAAGTTGAAATTAATAACACAGTATTAAAATCAAAATAAAATGTTTTTCCAGTGGACCCCTTTAAAACCTAAAAATTCAAAAAAATGGAAAACAAAAAAACCCACCATTTATTCCCAAACAGAAACTCTCAATTGAATAAGCTATAACAATGTCTGAGGATATGACTCTGGTAAACCTAGTCAAGAGCTTTTATCTCTGTCTTCTATCATATGTAAACATTTTGGTTGCTTTTTGGTTTTCTTTCCTACATATCCACTTGTCCTCCATAAAGCCGTGTTATGATCTTCTACTAAAGAAACAATGTGAAGAGTAAACAAAATAAAGCATGTAATGCATTCAGTGCAGTATTTAGCATACAGTTTATGCTCATATACATGATTAGTAATAAAATTACATTGTACTGAAGATATAGCAACAAAACAATAAGCAAGTTCTCAGTGTCTGGAAAATATCTTCTTGACATTCTAAGCTAAGAAAGAAAGCATGAGCCCAATAGCAGTACTAAAAATTCAGAAGCAGCTCTATCTATCTATGTGGAGAAATTAAGTACAACTAGACCCAGACCTTGTTGAATCCCTTACCCACTGTCAATGGAAGCAGTTAGCTGTTCACTCGGCTCTCCCTTGAGGAAAAGTGCTGCACAAAATTATGAAGCTCATGACTGCAGAGCTCACTAGATGATTTCAAATAATGATAATGAATTCTTACTCTTAAATGCCAAGAGCATATTCTTAATTTCTTTATTAATATGATCATTAATAATGAACATAAATTCCCATTTAGGCATTAGTAATGTAACAGATATTTACGTCTGATTTCTCCAGTTTGCAGCAGCAGGTCACTCACCACTTTGAGTATTTGTAAAGAAGATGCCTCAGGTATTTTAATTAGCAAACAGGCTTGTATGTACAAATTTCATTCTTTCCTCACTAAACTCAACCCAGTGAAAGCATTTCTTAAACTTACTGTGCCCCTCTCACCTCCACTGTGAGGCTGAGAAAGTGTTCAGGTGATGTGCATATACCCAGATGCAAGGAACTTTGCTATCAACTTTGTTGATGGGCTTGAGAAAAACAAATTTTATTTTCTTCTTTATGCTTGATATTTTTTTCAAGTTTTCTGTGATAGTATGTATTACTTTCAAAATTTGACATTCTTATACATAGAGCCTAATATAAGATAGAAAAATCAAGAAGCAGTTCATGAATAAATGAATATAAAACTAAATAATCCCAAAGCTTTAAGTTCTTTCAAATTTAAAAGGAAAAAAAAGGCAAATTAACTCTGACTGTTCATGAAACTACTTTACATATAAAGTAGATATAAAAGGTATCTTTTCAAAAAGATCATTAATATTCTAAAATTAAGTATATCCCCAGAAACAAGACTCACATGTTTTTAAATGATGGTGGGAAACTGGTAGCCTTGGATAGCATACTGCAAAGCATATACAGTTCTAATGAGGCAAGTATTGAATTGTTAGCTCTTCTACTTAACAGGTGACTTTGAACAAGTTACTTTGTCAATATTTTTAACTAAAAATAAGACTAATTCTTAGTTTTGCCTTAAGAATAAAAAGAAAAAAATGTAAGGACAGAACTGGAGATAGAGCTCAGAGATAGAGCACTTGCCTACCATGCAGGAGGATCTGGTTCAATACCCAGTAAAAAACACACACCCGCCACTACCACCACCGCCCCCCCACCTCACACATACATGCTATTAGGTATGAAGGGTGGTAGACTCATTTGAATAAAGAAATACTGTCCAAATAAGGAAGATATTGGCTATCAGCCCCAAAGCTTGTACAAGACACAAGCAAGCCTTACCTATGTTTCATTTATAAGACAAGGAGTTTTACAGGAAAATCCATGTTTTAAATCTAAACATTTTCTACTTCTGAAATAATTAAACAATATCAAAATATTCAAAGTATAAGAATCAAATGTATGGAAGATGATATGTCATGAGCTTTGTAATGTTTTGAACAACCAATAAAAAAATAAAATAAAACCAGTGTGGATATAATTCTGAAAAGAATTACTGACTGAAAACATTTTAAAAAGTATTTTAATAAAAACCAAGATTATTAAATTATAGGCTGGGTATAGTAACTCTTGCTAAAATGATTCCTTATAATGATACATACTTAGTTTGAAATCTTATTGGAGAAGCAAGTAAGAATCAAAAATGATTTTACTAAGGAATGAAAAGTAGGGGGAGAATGGGGAAGCTCCAAGGTACAAACATTAAACATGAAGACTATGAGCCACTAGTAACTGATCCTTTATATCATAAGGTGATGCCCGAGATGTCTGATTTCCAAAGGCCTGTGATTGTATGGCTTCTGGCCTATACACTTTGTAGTTTTGAAAAAAAAAAAAAAAAACTAGCACTAAAACAAACCATAACACTGTAACACCATGACATAGATCCCACGATTCTAATCCTAGGGATCAACCCTAGAGAAACAGTATATATGCTCAAGAAAACATACATGAGGATGTTCATTACAGCATTGTTTATGATACCAAAAACTCAACGGCAGCCAGGTGCAGCGGGACATGCCTGTAATCCTAGAGGCTGGGGAGGCTGAGACAGGAAGATCTTGAGTTCAAAGCCAGCCTAGGCAATGGTGAGGTGCTAAGCAACTCAGTGAAATCCTGTCTTTAATACAAAATAGGGCTGGGGATGTGGCTCAGGGGCCGAGTGCCCCTGGGTTCAGTCCTTGGTACCAAAAAATAAATAAATAAATAAATAACTCAATTTCCATTAACAAATAGATAAATTATATATTCATACCTGTAATATGAGAACCACTAAAAGGAATGAACTAGATTCATGTAAGATCTGACTCCAACTGACTCAACTTGAAAAATCGAGTTAACTAAACAACACATGCAGTGTTATATACAACTACTGAAAAATCTCTAGGGATGTGTATTTGGAAGGGCATACTTCAAGTATGAAACAGCTGTTATCATGGGGCTGGCATGGAGGACATGAAAGGCAAGAGATGAATGTGATAGGCAAAGAGGGATTTAGCTTTATTTGTAATGCTCTCATCTCTCAAAAGGTGGTCGTGTTATAGTTTCGATATGTGATGTCCTTCAAAGATCTAATGAGATAAGGCAAGAATATGCAGAAAGTCAGATAATTATACTATGAGGAGCTGTAATCTATTAGGTGGATTAACCAGTAGTTTAATCCACCTGATGGATTAATTTAAATGGATTATTAATTTAAATGGGTGGTAAGTATAGGCAGGGAGCAAGGTTGAACAAAGTAGGTCACTGGGGACATGTCCTTGGGAACATTATCTAGTTCCTACCTCTTCCTCTTTCCCTGCTTTATGGTTCCCATGAGCTGAGAAGCTTGCTTCTATCACACCCCTCCACCACTATGTTCTGCAAACCCATCGCAATAGAGGAGCCAGCCAACTATGGGCTGAATTTCTGAAGCCAAGCCCCCAAATAAACTTTTCTCTTCTAAGTTGTTCTTATCAGTTGTCTTTGTCAAAGTGACAAAAAGCTGACTAACACAGGTAGACTGCACTTAGACACATTTTAAATTAAACTATTTTTAAAAGAAAAGAACACATTCTTTAAAAGAAGCAAAGCCCTGGGTTTGATCCCTAGCACTGCAAAAACAAGGAGAAGGAAAAAAAGAAGAGTGACATACATTTGACATCCTATTTTACTAGACAACATAGGATGCTCTGGCTATAAATTGTTGTCCAGTATCTGCAAAATGATGAAAAGTAGAACATTATATAAATTATTCATAAAAATGTTAACTCAAAGCATGAAGGGTTCATTTGCATTAAACAAGTGTTGAGGCATCTCTTTGCATGATCAGCTGCTTGGAGTTGGGGGAGAGGTGACACAGGCAACTTTCTCCTTCCTGTCTCACTCAATAGAGGGGACTTGAGAGAGAACACACTAATTGTTCTGGACATGTGAAGTGTGGCTCAGAGGCTCCTGGGGGACAGTGTGAAATGCCTGGGGTTTGGATGACCATCTGGTAGTGTGTGTGACAGCTGGGCTAAGGCTCAGATGTGAAGGCACTATGAGCAGCAGCATCTGATCAGAGCCTGGACCTGTGGCCCAATGAAGTGAAGTACAGAGGGAACAAATCTTCTTCTTCTGTCCTGCCACTCCGGGGGCGGGGGGGGGGGGACAGGCGTTGGCATAGTGACTGTGGGCACCAGGAAGATGTTTCTGTGAAAGGACTCCTTGGAACCTTGATGAAGTCCTGGCCTACTGAATGGAACAAGAATCCGTTACTGATGATTGCAGATTGCAGATGTGCTTCTATGGCGTCCTGTGTCTCCTAGTATTCCTAAGACTGATGCTGAATTTACGAAAAGTATATTTGTGAATGTGACTACCTAAAAGTATATGGAAAACTTTCAAGCGGATTAAATAAAATAACTGAAAAAACAACTGTCCATTTTTTTTCTCTTATCAAGCTCAAGATTAAGAGGTCCAGAGCTCTGCTTTCAAGTCTAATTCAAAGACATGAGTCCTAAACCAAGACAACATTAAGGAGAAGCCATTCTGAAAATCAGACCATGTCTCTTTCCTCTTACACTAACAAAATTTTGAAACTGATTTGACTATACTTCGGATCTTATTTTATCTAAACTTATTCAATTCTAAAAGCATGTGAGGAAGGGTAATGGTCCTTCATGCCTCTTGTCTACATAGGCACATGGAAAACACAAGGAAGTAAATACATGCACTGAAAAAGAGGTAAAGCGGTCTTGAACATTTCAGTACTAAATGTGACAAAACAGCTCTATGATAGTGCTTATGGAATAAAAAGCTAAAAGAATATCTTAAAACTTAAGGTGGTGTAAAGAAAGGAGTATCATTCAGAAACATCACTGAATAAGAGGTATTTGTCTCTAGAAATGAGGAAATTAGAATATTTGCTAACATTTTTTCTTTCTTCAGAAAATAAACATAGTAGAAGTCTTACGTCTGGTATACTGACTTTTAGGAAGCCAGGTCAAATTAAATTCTTAAATCAAGCAATGTGTACCATCCTGAAACATAAACATCATTCCTTTTACAATGCTTTGTTGTAGCACAAGGCCTTTCCTCTGAGCCTGGATCAACTGACTGAAACATCTTCCTTGCAAAAACCACTGATGTGACGTGCAATCTACCATCTCCATGAAGAACAGTAAAGACAAGACGATTAAGCAAACTCAACACAAAACCCATCTTATCTTAATGATTTTCTCACATAACCTTAAGTCATCACCACAGTTAATTTGAGAGCAATTTTCTTTGGTGACACCTTTATTGAATTTTTTCAAAGCATTCAACTTAGGTTTCCACTGACATCTCTCCGTTTTCTATATTTTTCTTTCTCTAAATTTCTGCTATAAATTGACTACACTGATAGTTTCAGCCACCAGCCCAATGGCATAAACAGATTTGGGAACAAACCCAAATGACTTGGTAAACAACAGGCTGGAGCACAAGTGCAAGAGCATCCTGCAGAGTCATCAGCCAGCTGTGAGTGTGACCTGTTTTCGAGGTTTTAGGAGTCTGGGGCCCACCAGTTAACTGGGTGAGTGTGAGATGAGGAATGCTTTAGGACAGCACCAAGGGTTAAATTGTATTTATTACTCACCAGGTTTGTTCTTCACTCTGCATATGGAAAGGAATACAACCACCTCAGATCCAGGATACACCCACTGGCTCAACAAACATTTGAGTAATCCCCCTGGACCAGAACCAAGTATAAGATACACAAAACCAGGCTCATTATCCCTTATTTGAAATGTTTTAGACCACAAGCATTTTGAGTTTTTTTTTTTTAATTTTTTAATTTTGGAGAAATTTATATATATATATATATATATATATATATATATATATATACACACACACACACACACACACACACATACATATACACACACACATATGGGGATGTATGTGTGTGCGTGTGTGTGTGTGTGTGTGTGTGTGTCAGGGGCAGGGGAATATCCTGGAGAGGGAACCCAATATATATAGGAAATTCGTTTATCTTTCATACTTACTTTATACACCTAGTCTTAAGAAAATATGATACAATACTTTTAGTGCACCTTCATCTTGACTGTGACTCACCACATGAGGTCAGGTGTGGAATTTTCCCCTTGTGACATCATGTACCACAAAAAAAATTGTGGATTTGGAAGCATTTTCAATTTCAGTTTTTGAATTATGAAGTTCAGTTTGTAGTAATAAGTTAGGCAGGGCTTATCAACATTTCCAGTGTTGACATTCTGGGGGCAAAAAAGATATTTGTTGTGGGGGTTGTTCTGTGCATCTGTATGATTAAACACTAAGATTTCAACAATACATTTCCTGACCTATGAAAATCAAAAATGTCTCTAGAGATTGCTTAATGTCCACTAGGGGGCAAAATCTCTCCTGGTTGAAAACCACTGAGTTAGGGCTAACCAAGAGCTTTCAGCTTTTAGTAAACTTTATTGGATGCTTCCCGTTATTGAGACCTCGGTTATACATTTCTGGATCTATCAGGATCTTTATTGCATTCTCTGAAATTGAGATAAGTAAACTATAAACAGCCAGAACTGTCCACATAATTTGTAAGTCTATGGGCAAAATGAAAATGCAGACTACTTGTTCAAAATTAGAAATACAGGGCTCGGAATGTGGCTCAAGCGGTAGCATGCTCGCCTGGCATGCGTGCGGCCCAGGTTCGATCCTCAGCACCACATACAAAGATGTTGTGTCCACCAAAAACTAAAAAAATAAACAAATATTTTTTAAAAATTCTCTCTCTCTCTCTCTCTCTCTCTCTCTCTCTCTCTCTCTCTCTCTGAAAAAAAAAATTAGAAATACAGTTAAATACAAAGCAGTGTTGATGGACAGTGATTGAGTTTGGTACCATTTATAATCACCTGGAAACAAACTAAGAACAATGTCCAGTATCCACCATGATGCCTAGCATAACATAGGTGAAGCATTCAGATAACTGAATGTTTAATTGCCACCAAGATGTTTCAGCTGCTAAATCCACAATACACCCTTCACCAGCAAAGACCAAATAAATAAGTTAATGAACAGTCACATCAAACCACAAAACTTAACAAGTAATCAAAAGCTCATTTTACCATAAAAAAGCTAATTCCTACATTTAAAATGTGGAGGAAAAAAACAAGTAAGTTTTTAAAATGAAAATTGTCTATTTTACTATATCTCCAGCCCTGCATTACCAAGAAAGCTCATAATTAAAAACAAAAATCACAGTTTAAGGATGGGGTTGTTACACAGATGTAGTGCACCTGCTTAGTATGTGTGAGGCCCCAAGTTCAATTCCAGCACCAAAAATAGAAGGAAGAAAGGAAGGAAGGAAGAAAAGAAGGAGGGAGGGAGGGAAGGAGGGAGGGAAGAAAAGACTTGAGTCACATATTAACACAACATAGGAAAATAGGATAGAAAGGAAATCAAGACAGAGAGTCCTAAAATTTTAGTCATGGAATAACACTGTTTTTCATGCATGAATTTTAATACTAAGTTTATTCTGATAGTCCTATCACAGGGCAAACTAGAAACAGAAATACAACGCATTGTGCTCAAAAGCATTGGCTGCTTACCCTCACTCACCAAGAAAATTGCCACCAGGGAAAACTTTTCACACCTATACTCACTTTTACCACCTACTTCCCTTCTAACCAAAGAACCAAGCCTCTTGGAAAAAGTAGCTATTTCTGATGACCAATGAATTCTTTCTATGTAGTTCCTCTGTAAGTATGAGTTTGGGATTAAGATTCTACTATAACAGATGGAAATCATACACATGATATCCTATTTTTTGTAGATAAGTTTATGTTAAGTTATATTATGCAGATTTCAATGTAAGAAAACAACTGGCAACGATTTCATATTAATGAGTATTGTAAGACCGCACATTGAACAGATTTGATAAAATTAATAACTGAAGTAGCAAAACTTATTTATGTATTATTTTTAAAACCATAACCACAAAAAAATGAATAATATTCAAAATATTCATAAAGAAGAAAAAGCTGGGACAACTTGCCCTCCCAAATAGCAAGACTATTCTAAAACTTTGCAGAAATTAGATTGTGGTGTTACTGTAAAGATGCTATAGGAAACAGACCTACAAAGATCAGAGGGAAAAAAAAAAGGAATAATCAGTAAACAATGCAAAAATAATGTTACTGTACACAGAAAATTGAGAAACAAATTAGGCACTCATATTCAGTTTAGCAAGTGTAAAGTATTGTTTCTAGAAATTAATTTGGTAGTGTGCACCATGTACCCAAGGAAACATTTGCATCCTCTTCTTAACAAAAAGTATTCAGAGAGGTAATGTACCAATGTACATCATACTGTTTCCTATAATCACAAAAAAAGTGGAAAATAATTTCACACCAAAAAAAAAAAAAGAAAAAGAAAACATCTCCAAAACCAACACACATACACAGAGCAATACACAACAGAACACACATCAGACACAAAAATTTAGAAAATGAGTAAAATCCAAGTAAATTATAGTCATGGAGCTTGGGATAATATCAAAGCATCTTTCAATAAGAGTGATAATGTTTCCTTTGCTGAGAAGAAGCTTTTTAATTTGAATCCATCCCATTTATTGATTCTTGATTTTACTTCTTTTGCTTTAGGAGTCTTATTAAGGAAGTCAGATCCTAGGCTGACCTGGTGAAGATTTGGGCCTATTTTTTCTTCTGTTAGGCACAGGGTCTCTGTTCTAGTGCCGAAGTCTTTGATCCACTTTGAGTTGATTTTGTGCAGGGTGAGAGATAGAGGTTTAATTTCATTTTGCTACATATGGATTTCCAGTTTTGCCAGCATCATTTGTTGAATAGTCTATCATTTCTCCAGTGAATATTTTTGGCACCTTTGTCTAGTATGACATAACCATATTTATGAGGATTTGTCTCTGTGTCTTCTATTCCATACCATTTATCTACAAATCTATTTTGGTGCCAATACCATAACGTTTTTGTTACTATAGCTCTGTAGTATAGTTTAGGGTCTGGGATTGTGATGCCTCCTGCTTCACTTTTCTTGCTAAGGATTGCTTTAGCTCTTCTGGGTCTCTTATTTTTCCAAATGAATTTCATGACTGCCTTTTCTATAAAGAATATCATTGGGATTTTATTGCATTAACTCTGTATAATGCTTTTTAAAAAGCTTCTTTTCATCAAAGAAGACAATTAATAAAGTGAAGAGAGAGCTTACAGATTGAGAGAAAATCTTTACCATATGTACTTCCAATAAAGCACTAATCTCTAGGATATAGAAAGAACTCAGAAAATTAAGACCAAAAAAACAAATAACACAATCAATAAATGGGCTAAGAAACTGAACAGATACTTCACAGAAGAAGAAATACAGTTGATCAAAAAATATACGAAAAAGAGTTCAACATCTCTAGCAATTAGAGAAATGCAAATCAAAACTACTCTAAGATTTCATTTCACTCCTGTCAGAATGGCAATCATCAAGAATACAGGCAACAATAAGTGTTGTCGAGGATGTGGTAAAAAGGTACACTCATACTTTGCTGGTGGAACTACAAATTGGTACAGCCACTCTGGAAAGCAGTATTTCTCAAAAAATTGGGAATGGAACCACCATTTGACCCAGCTATCTCATTCCTTGGTTTATACCCAAAGAACTTAAAATCAGCATACTATAGGGGCGCAACCACATCAATGTTTATAGCAGCTCAATTCACAATAGCTAGACTATGGAACCAACCTAGGTGTCCCTCAATAGATGAATAGATAAAGAAAATGTGGTATACACACTCAATGGAATATTACTCAGCTTTAAAGATGAGTAAAATTATGGCATTTGCCAGTAAATGATTGGAGTTGGAGAATATCATTCTAAGTGAAATAAGCCAATCCCACAAAAACCAAGGGCTGAATGTTTTCTCTAATATGCAGATGCTAATTTACAATAAGGTGGTTGAGTGGGGTGATTAGGGAAGTATAGTGTTACCTTAGATTAGGTAGAGGGAAGTGAGGGGAGGGAAGAGAGGGGGAGTGGGGGAGAGGGGATGTGGGGATAGGAAAGATAGCAGAATGAGACAAACATTATTACTGTATGTATATATGTGACTACATGACCAATACGATTCTGAAACATGTACACTCAGAAAAATGATAAATTATATCCCATCTATGTATAATATATCAAAGTGCACAAATGCATTCTACTGTCATGTATAAGTAAAACAAATTTAAAAATTTAAAAGAAAAGGAAAAAAAGAGTGATAATGTGCTCTAGTCGTTAAAAAAAATAATATATGGCACTATTTTACTACACCTTGATTGCTATAACAACTAATGCTATTTTTTAGATTGCTTCATATATTAATAGTTTATCACTGGGATGATGCAGCATTAGTGTGCACCGCTAAATTATAAACCAGAATCCTTTATTGATGGGGTTCAGGACATGTTACTCCAAAATATGATACAATGGCAATGTAAGGAAAGAGCAAGAAGTTCTATGATTTCCTCCCAGGGTTCTTCCTGAAGCAGGCCATAAAACCTAAGAAGGCCACTTGTACCTCTACCACACCCCTCCTATGCTGAAGGCTTTCTTGTGACAATGTCTTATACTAGGAAGAAAGGAATGTCACACAGACAGGTCAAGAAGAATCTGAGCCAACCGGTCTTGCTAATTTGCCTCCACCTTATTACCAGAAGCTCATACCCTTTTGCCCTCCAATCACACTTTTGCATGACTCTCCATAAAAAGACACAGTTTTGCCACTTCTTATCCTGGGTCTTCATTTCTGAAGGCTCACATGTCATATAAAATTTATATTAAGTGAATTCATATGCTAACACTCCAAAATTAGTAATTTCAAACCATGAGAGCAGACCATTAAACCAGGGCAGAGCCCTCCAGGGACAACATGTCCAGAAAGCCAGCCCTGTCAGGCCAGCTAGTGACTGGCCAACTAACCGTCTTCATAAACTGGGATTCCTGGCCCCCTTCCCACTAACCTGAGAATCACTTCATTAAATCAAGAGATTTTAGTATTTCGGGTTTCTAATTTTTCATCACTTTTTCAGTAAAAATTTCCAATACTTTGTATGAAAGGTTGTATATAATAATAAATAGACTTCTCAAGTTTTAAAAAATCAGGTTTTTTCCATGGAAGCTTACTAAATTAGACTGACAGTTCAAATTATAGAAGCATGAAATAACTTGTTTATTAGAAACAACCATGAGGAGTTTATTATATTTTATTAGTAGCATCTGTCTCCTGTCTTTGAATGCTGGAGATGATATTAATGATGTTCTTTTGCCATTTGGAAACAGATACACTTTTCTGAATAATTATCTTTGGCAATGAATTAATTCCCTATATTATTCTTGCCCGTTGACGACTGCTTTAACTTCAGGTGTAAAAATTAGCATTGTTCCCAGAATGATCAAAGGAGATATACCATTTATTATAAAAATGTCAGAATATGTGTTGCTTAAAGATGTAATATTTCTATTTTTCTATTCTGTCTCTCTATGTGTGTGTGTGTGTGTGTGTGTGTGTGTGTGTGTGTGTGTCCCCACAACAAACTCAAAATCTAGCTTCTAAATATCATTGGTTTGGTGCTAACTGCTAAGGTCACCCAGATTCACCTGTCTCTACCTTTCACTGCTCTGCTTTTCCAACATTCTTCTGAAAGGAAAGGAGCAGGGAAATGGTAACTATGTCTAATCCAGTGACTTCCCAAATACAAGTAGCTGATTATTTCTCTGGTTCAGTGATATTCAAAAGAACAAATCACCAACTTCCCAGCAAGTGTTTGGACTCCCGCTTTATCATCCCCTCTGGAATGGAAAGTGCCACAGGAAGTCACACTTCACCTGTCAGAGAGAGAGAATACCTCTGGCTGCTGTCACAGGTCTGTGCTAGAGAATGTTTGACAGAAAATGTCACTTCTAACTCTGTGCTTTCAAGTTTTTAAGTTCAAACGTGTTGCTGAGAAAAATTCCCTTTAGAGACCAGTAGAACAGAGGCAGGGGATCACAGGGAGTGGGCAAGGGAGGTAAAGGGGAAGGAGTGGGAAACAAAAATGACCAAACTATATGGTCATATTGTGTGCACATACAAATATTATGCAACAACAAATTACATTATTATATGTATATTATAATACACTAATAAAAACCAGAAAAGAAAAATCCTTCTTACAGATATTTCTGTGACACTCCAGATCAAGGAGATAAGGAAATAAGCAGTGATGTACAAAAAAATTGATCTGTGTGATCAAAACATAGACACTGAGGGCAGCTTCTAAAAAACCATTTGCCAAATCATCAAGTAGTTTTAGTAAATTGTGAAAAAAAAAAAAAAAAGTAAAAATGAACTTTATTCCACCAAGACAGAGGTCTCAAATTTACACAGCTGTGGAAAAGGGATGGATTATGCTCTTTAAGAGTAGGGAATCTTGTTTACCACCTCTTCCTAATATCTATGAAGCTGGAGGCACTCAACAATGAATATTTTCACAGAGCTCGTGATGGGAAAGGCACTTGACCCATTAAATCATTCAATCTTCAAAGTAATTCTTTGAGACAAATATTATAAAAATCTCTATAAGAGGAAACTAAAGCACAGGGAGGTCAAACAAACTGCCTACAAGTGGACAGCTGGGATTAAAATGCCAGTGTCTGTCTCTAGATGTTAAGTATATCCCATGTAAAGTCACACAGCATCTCAGTCAGGCCTTCAACACTGATGTGTTGAATCTGCCTGTCTGTAAAGCTGATCCACTATGTCATGTAAAAACTCACCATCGTAAACCAAGAATGGAAAGCCACTCAAGAATTTATAGATTTCATATAATGAAAATAAGTTCATTCAAACTTTCCGTTGGGGCTCAGTTAATCAATGCACAAAACAACGGATGAGGAATATCACTTTGGATGAAGTCTTCTGCTAAGCCTTAGGCAGGCCCTGTACAGACTATCTTACCTACTCCCCACACTGTGTGAAGGTATTCAGCACCTGATTTTACAGCTAAAGAAATTTAATATTTTGAAGAAAGTAAAGTAGCTTATTTTACACAGAAAGCAACTGGTAAAGCTTATACTGGAGGGGAAAAAAAAAAACAATTTCAAAAGGAGAAAATACAGCTGATAAAGATATGAACATTCATATCTATCTATGCTAAGAGCCACAGCCAAGTAATATGACGCATGGCATTTCTGGTTGAAAGGTGACGCCAGCTAGCCAGCCATTGAGATGGTATGATTATGTTAAGATCTGCATTCATATGGATATTGGACTCCTGGGACTCCTGGAGAGTTCCCATTGGTTGGGGAAGTGCAGTAGGAGGGAATTCCGAGGGAGGAACTTCCTCTGGGGTTCCCGGAGAACACCGCGTGGGTCCATCGGGATTCTTCCAGGGGGCACACCGGGCATTGGAGGCAGTTTCAAAAAATAAAGTTTGTTCCTGCTTGAGTGGCTCGTGATTTTGTGCCCAGCCAGACTGCGGCATATCTAGAAAGTATTTATACTCAAAACATTATCTTACATCAACTTCCTACTTTCTTGTTAAAGTATCTGATCTTATCTAGTAGATTATGAAAACTCCTGGAGACAGGAGCCTATTTTAAAATAACTTTTTATACCACACTTCATTTAATACAATAACATGCAAGTGCTAAACCTCAATGAACTCCTGTCAATAATGGATAAATATGTATGACTAACCCAGAGATAAGTACAACTCACCAAAGAACTGATGTGTGTCTGTTATGCCAATTACACTGATTAAGTGCAAAATACAAAACTTTAACATCTGTGGCGATCTCTAGCAAGCACTAATTTGCTTAAATAGGGAAACTACTGATCCCTATTATAAAAGTGGAAGACACAAACTTGCAGAAAACTAGTACACCACCAAAACTCCAAATGGAGATAAAATTCACTTAAGAAATCCATAAGAAGATCCCATTTAAAATCATGTGTTACACATCCTAGTTTATGATATTCCTAAATCATCACTTTCATACACAAAATAAGATCAACATTATAATACTATATTAGATCCGCCTGGTTTTTATCTCAGAGATCATTAAGGTAAACAAAAATTTCATGCAAATGATTGGGGAAGAATGATTTTCTAAGAAAACTGAATTAAGTAACAGATAAATTCTCCAAGACTAAAATAAATGCACACGTTGTAGACAAATTGTCTATATTGCTTCTGGTAAAAACAAGCAGTGAAATTCTAAGACACTCTTTAACAGGGCAATATTTCATGTAATCAAAAAATTTATTAACTATGGCTTTTTAATATAATAACATCTATAAACTTTTCTCTAAACATAAATAAAACACTAGAATAGTACTTTTTCTAGTATTACTAGTACTACTATAAAAAGCACATAAAAATACTAGAATAATAATCTTCACTGGTCCCCACAAAAGAGGAAACTTTCTTCAACATAATTCTCATTCTAAGAGGTTTTTTTGGCTCCCATTTGCAAACAACATGACTTTATATTTAGAAAAAATCTAAAGACACCACCAAAAAACTGTTAGAACTAATAAATTTAGTGCAGTTGTTTGTTTTTCTATATACCAATAAAGAAGAAAGCAATCCTATTTACAATAGCCACAAAAACTGATCCCACCCCCCAAAAAAATCCAGGAACAAACTTAACCAAGGAGATGAACAATCAACAATGAAAACTATAAAACAGTGATGAATGAAGATACCAAAAAATGGAAAGACATTCCATGTTCATGGATTGCAATAATTAATACTGTTAAGATGTACATACTTTCCAAAGCAATCTATGGATTCAATGCAATGCCAATCAAAATTCCAATAGCATTCTTCACAGACATAAAAAACAAATTCCTAAAATTTCTATGGAACACAGAAGACCCTGAATAGCCAAAGCAATTTTATACTGAGCTTAAGGAACAACATGCTCAAGGCATTGTACTACTCAACTTCAAAACATTATGCAGAGCTATAGTAACACAGTCACTACTGGCACAAAGAGAGACAGAGACCCATAAAATGAAATGCAGAACCAGAAACAAACCCACAAATCTACAGCAGTTTTAGTCAGCTATTTTGACCAATGACCTGAAAACAATTAGAGGAGGAAAAGTGTATCTTGTAGCTCACAGTTTCAGAGGTCTTGGTCCCCCTTCCTTGGGGCCTAAGATGAGGCAAAATATCATGGCAGATGTGCATGGCAAAAGAAAGGAATTGGGGACATGGCACCAAAAAGGAACTACATACCCCAAAATCAAACCTCAAATTCACAGCCTCAATGAATCACCTCCTTCAGGCCTACCCTACCTGTCTATAGTTAACCTCTTATCAGGAGAATAATTCTAATAATAATAATTAAGTTAAAACTCTCCTAACCCAATCATTTCATCTGTAAACTTTCTTGCATTGTTTCACACATGAGCTTTTGGGGGACACTTAATATCTAAAGCTTAACAGCCAACTGATTTTGGACAATGGTTCAAAAAACACATTAGACAGAGGATTAGCTCTTCAATAAATGATGCAGGGAAAACTGGATATTCATATGCAGAAGAAAACTGGATCCCTATAACTCAGTTTGTACAAAGAAATCAAATGAAAATGTATCTAAGACTTCAATGTGAGACCTAAAAGTATGAAATTACTGGAAGAAAACACAGGGGAAATATCTCAGGACATTTGTATGAATAAAGGGTTTTTTTTGGGGGGGGATAGGATCCCCAAAGCAAAGGTAATGAAAGCAAAAAATTGACAAACAGGACTGCATCAACTGTAAAAGCTTCTTCTATACAGTAAAGGAAAAACAGATAAGGAGACAAACTATAGAATGGGAGAAAATATTTGAAAATTGTAGTTCTGACAAGGGATAAAGAATATTTAAGCAACTCAATTTAAGCACCAAAACAAAATCCAATTTAAAAAAATGGAATAATTTAAATAGCTCTTTCTCAATAGAAAATATACAATTGGCCAAACAAGCCCATAAAAACATGCTCAATATCACTAATCATAATTAAAATTCAAACCAAAACCACACTGTGATATCCTCTCACAGTAAAATGGCTATCATCAAAAAATATTTAAAAAAACAAAATAACAAAGGCTGGCAAGGGTATGGGGAAATGTGAACTCTCATACACTGTTGGTGGAAATATAATTGAGGGCAGCCATTATGGAAAACAGTATGAAGCTTTCTAAAATACATAAAGATAAAACTACCATATGAACCTGCTACTGGTAATTTTTCCAAAGAAAGAAAATCTGTATGTCAAAAAGACACCTTCACTCATGTTTACTGCAGTACTATTCACAATCTCCAGAATTATCAATTAAGTGTCTTTTTGTAAAGGAATAAGCTAAAGAAAATGTGATACATATGCATAATGGAATATTATATAGCTATAAAACAGAATGAAATCCTGTGATATGCTGCAACATGAATGAGTCTGAATGTAATTATATTAAGTAAAATAAGCCAGGTGCAGAAAAAGAAGTACATCATCTCAATCACAAGTGGAACCTAAAAAAAGTTAATCCCACAGAAGTAGAAAAGTGGTTAGCAGACTCTGGAAAAGGAAGGGGGAAAAGAGAAAAGAGAAGGGTTGATTACTAGGAACAAAAATAGTATACAAGACGATTAAGTTCTTGATGACTATCATATAGTTGGTTTCTATAGTTAATAACAATTGGCTATTTATTTTACATTAGTTAAAAGAGTGGATTTTAAATGTTTCTAACACAAAGAAATGACAAATGTTGACAAATGTTGATGGATATGCTAATTACCCTGATCTGATCATTTCAAAATGTGTATGTGTCTAATCATCTCACTGAACATCATTAATATATACCATTATTGAGTCAATTAAGAAAAGTAAATATTTTTATGTGAAAAAAAGGAAATATTTTTTATGTGAAAAAAATCCTCAATTCGGCATTAAATGGTTAAACTCAACCTGTTAATTCACAACTTTGAAGTCTCATCTCTTTAGAAAAATTCCTTTTGAGTAAAATAAATTGCTTCATAGATATAGGTAAAAAAACTTAATGATGCCTCTAGAGTGTATATAAAAATCAAAGATAAATCAACATGGTTCTATTTCACAAATACTGTATGTGTTAATATTTCTGCTTCAATAATGAAAAGCTGAGTCCATATAACGAGGAAAAACCCTTATTCTACTCACAATTTTATATACCTAATAAGAGCAAATTAATCTAGACTATTTTAAAAGCTAAGAAATCTGTCCTGAGTAGAATAACTGGGTAAATATAACACTGCATATAACTACTTTCCCCTTAATCCCTAAGTGCAACCATTTAGCTGAAGGAGATCATTTTCTTTTTATTAGATATAATTCACATACTATACGTTTCGCTATTTAAAAATATACAATTTGGTAGTTTTAGAATATTCATCAAATTTGTGCAAAATTTACCACTACTTCATTATTGTGCAAAAAAATATGAAAATCTATCAAAATATATGGTAATGATATGAAGTCAAAGGTGTTTGAATTTTCAATCTGGCTATTTATTAGCCAGGAAAATGATGCGATTTATTTGAGGTTTTCTGTGCCTAATTCTTTTCTTATAAAATAGTAAAATGATAACAATTATTTCAAATAGGGTTATTGCAGAATTAAAAGATAAAACATCACATAAAATGCTAGGCAGAGTGCATGGAACATGGTAAATGGTAAAAGAATCATCATTCTGTTTTATTAATTACCAAACAAAATGCTAATGGATAAAGCTACAAAAGTATCTAATTGTTTTTCAAACTTGGCTCTTTAAGAACAAAAAGACTTCTAATAATATTACCCAGAAGTGTCCCCTATATGAATAAGCACCTAATTCTATTCCATAAGGAGTTTCAGAATTTATACAATTCTAAAATATACTGTTCAAAAAAAAACCACTACTACTCAAGAAAGTTGCATGAATGTTCAGCAGGACCAGCAAGCCTAAGACAGAAAAAATCTACAGAATTCTTGAAAGAAAGATGCCAAATGTGCATCAGTGATTCTAGTGAAGGGAACAGAAATCCTGATAAGCTATTCCAAAAATCAAAATTACAACAAAATATTCTCCACAGAACATTTCAGAGGATTATAAGTTTCCAATTACTTCCTAAAGTGGGTTCATCTCAATATAAGTCGGCTAAAGGAACTAGCAGGACAAAACAAACACCAAATTCCACCTCTAAGATTCTAACTACAATTCCATAGTCAAAATGACCATTTGGGTTAAGAGTGCTAACACACTTGGACTGTGGTCCAAGCTAGTGGAAATACAGAGGACAAGTTTTCATCATATTTAGAATTGTGTATTTCTTCTATTAAGGCTTTAATCTGACATACAATGTATGTCCAAAATTATAAATGAAAGCCTAAGTCATTAACTTTTAAGTGGCATTTCCAAAATTTAAACATTAATATAGCTTTAAAATGAATTCTAACAAATAATGAATCACATGGGACTATATAATGTTTATTTTTGAAGTTCCAGTGTATTTATAAATATTCAACATCAAAAATTAAGTTTTTTAATTGGGCCCAACATGTCAACAATTTAAAAGAAAATATTAATAACTCCTAATACCTATAATAAGTGCAAGTTTTGGCAGGGCATGGTGGCACATACCTGTAATCCCAGCATGTTGGGAAGCTGAAGGAGGGGGGAATCAAGAGTTCAAAGTCAGCTTCAGAAAGTTAGTGAGGCCCTAAGCAACTCAGTGAGACCCTGCCTCTAAATAAAACACACAAAAAAGGCGGGGGGGCTGGGGATGTGGGTAAGTGGTTAAGTGCCCCTGGATTCAATCTCAGTTTAATTAATTAATTAATTAATTAATTAATAAATAAATGCCAGTTTCAGTAAAATTCCACAATGAGCTTGTAAACTTACTCCTCTGTCCCTGTTCATCTAATAAGTAATTTCCGTGAACTGCCACAGCAACATGGGCTTCAGGAGGAAGCAATCTTATGCCTTTCCCCAAACCTCAGGGGATCAAAAATTGACACTCCCATCCATAGGTGTAGAAAGTCAGAGAAACATTTATAAAGAATATTATTGATACAGAGTAGTGGAAGTACTTTATGGTAGTTGTACAAAGGTATGTAAGGCTAAGTCACTGTGGAGGCAGTGGGCATGAACATCTAATGCTAACTGCCACAGAGATATACCATGAAAGTGCTCTGGGACTAGAGAGAAGAAAGGCATCCTGCCCTCTCACATACCCAGACAGGACTCACGTCCACCTTTCCTAATGACTTCATTGTTTACAGGCTCTATAAATCTCCCCCGTTTTTCCCTATTCTTTGAGAAGTTCCTCATTAATGAACCTCCTTCCAACAGGATGAAGAAAATTCTCATTGTTTGTTCAGTGCATTGTGTTCTTCAAAAAGTGCAAATCTTGCTTTCACTATGATCCCAAGAGAGGGAGCTAAGATTTCTGTTTATGCATGAACAAGGGGATCAAGATGTTTTGTCAGGTAAGCCTGCCACAGCATCAGATGATGAGACCCAGCTCTTGCCTCAGACCCTTGCCTCTCTTGGTGCCCCACAGCATCAAGTGTGACACACACTGGATGTGGGGTAGACCTGCTAGAATGCAAAAATGACCATGTCCCAGTCTTTAAGAAAGCAGTGCCCCCTGAGGAGCAGTCTCAAACACCAACTCCTTCAATTACCCAGAGGCTTCCCTGCGACACTACCTTACAGGTTCTTCTGTGGCCACACCCAGTGCACAATTACACACAGACACACACCTCCACAAAGGAGGTATACCCAAATTAAACTTCATACTCAAGAGGTCTCAATGCACATATTTTTAAAAAAGAGGTCAGGAGCATCCCCAAAAGAGGCTAAAAGTAAAAACTAAAAATAAAAACTGTGGAAACTGATAGACATATTAAATGACTGATCAAAAGAAGGACCAGCAAACTATAGCCCATAAGGCCAATTCTGTCAATTTGTTTTTACAACAGGTACAAAATAAACTTTGTGTTTTACTGGAAGGAGCCACGCTCATCCTTTTATATGCTGTCTATGTCTACTTTTATGCTACACTAGCAGAGATGAGTAGCTGTAACAGAGACCATATGGCCACAGAGCCACGTATCTGCATGGTGGCCCTTAAAAAAGTCACAGAAGAAAAAAGTTTGCTGAGCCCTAGAATAAAGTATCAAAAATAATACCTTATTATGCCAATAAAGAAAACAGCTCCAAACCTATTGTATTAAAAGTATAATTAAAACATCACTACTACTTTCTTCTCATTAGTTGTTTTTTTTTTTTTTTTTCAGATGAAACATGATTTTTCCCAATCTGTAGATTTTCTACTCTTGGGCATCACAATGAAAATAATGATAGCATCTGCTGGAGAAAGAGGAAAAAACACTTAAGCATTATTCCAGCCTTTAAAAAAAAAATTGTAAAAGTAAACTGCACCATGAATTGTGTTAAATTTGCTAATGGAAAATAGGCTCAAAAGTTCATCTTAGCAGAGGAAACTACTAATATGCTATTATTTCTCAAATTTAATATAACTCTTCGTATGAATTACAATAATGACAATAATCACATTTTCTTTGCATAGTTCACTAGACTAAATAGCGAAGCTTGGGAACTTTGAACTATCTGGTGGTACTCCTGACTTCATGCATCCCACCTCTCAGACTCAACCCCTGTTCCTTCCTCCCCTTCACAAGTCAGGCTGACTCAGGCAGTACAGGGTGCTTGTTCCTTTCTGTCTTTGTTTGGTGATGGAATCTCAGCCACAGGGAAATAAACCTGGAAACTCAAAACCAGATTGTAAAAGACGTACAAGAAGTCAAGGCATGTGTTTCTTAAAAGGAGGGGACATTATCCTGTCTGTGTAGTGGGACGGAAACTCAGGAGGCCATGGGAAAATTAGAAGGAGAGGGAAGATTACAGAAGAAAGGATGTCAGTGGAAGGCACTGGCACCAAGGCCGACAGGATGAGTGCCAAAGACTTAACCCACACAATGACAGAAGAAACTGATGGGAAATACACCCGCAAGATACAAGAAACTGGACTGAATTGTTTTGTCAACTCACTTTGAAGGCAACTGTTTTGTTTTCTATAGTTATCTGCATTCATTCCTTTTAGACAGGACTTCAAGTCTCTCTACCTTCTTTCTTTCTTTCCCCTCTAGTATTTCTATCCAAACTACACAGTACAATCTGGCAAGAGAGGCAGGACTGGCCGAGGAGGAGGAGGAGGAGGAAAGCCTCCTCCAGAGGCAGTGAGTGGGGCTCAGAACCCACCCTTCCCCTTTCCAGCTCTCTGTCCTTCTCAGCCCTCTGCTTTCTCAGTAGAATATGGTGCACAACATCTAGATTTTATAGTCTTATTTTTAGAAATTAGAAGATGTGTATTATAACATTTACAGAAATAGGTATTCAGTAAATAGTAATTGCTCGTATTAGTCATTATTCCATTATGAATAAAAAAAAAAAATCTCTGAGGTCCTCTTAGGGGAGAACCATTATTGGGTTCAATTCTCTTAAAAAAAGTAATTTTGAAAGTGAATTGAATTCTACAAGAAGTCCAGTGGGAATCATTTTCAAGGAAGTACTTTGAAAATTTCAGAGAAAAAAAGCTAAACTGAAACTGGGAGGCACCAATCCAGCAACCGATTATAGTTCTAGCTTCCAAGACCCAGTAGTTTTCTTCTTACCCTGGTGAGGACACACCTCCTTATTGATGGCTACAACACTGCAAGGAACATAGGTGCTAACAAGCAAGCTAACTGAAATGTGCATCTAGGTCAGGTTCTCAGTAAGACACTGATGGAAAACACAGCCTGGTGGGTAGACAGGACAGAGAGTGGTAACAGGGAGAATTAATGGCATTGAACCACTCTGTCTCCCAAACACAAATCCAATTTAAAATGTGAGGGGAGGGGGGAATATGAGTGATTCATTTGATTTTTGAGAAACATTTGAGAACAGGCAAGTTTTTTTCAGATGGTACATGACATGGCTGCTAACATTCTTATTTTAGAGCCCATCAATGAAATTGTCTTGTTACCACTAAATGTCTCAACTGAAGAAAAAAAATTAGTTATCTTCAGGATATTCCTTTAACCTTCTTCAAAGATTTAACCTTCTTCAAAGACTAGTTAACCTTTAAAGGGCACAGCAATTTTTCTTTTCTAGAGGGGGGGGAAGACTCTCCAGACCATGGTTTTATTTACAAAGCAGACTACTACCTATACTAAATGATGGCTTTAATGTTAAGTGGGCAATGAACCATCTGAAGTAGCAATCCAGGAATCATATTTTCTATTGTGAAATGCCTACCTTTTGGATATTTTCTCTCCAATTTGACTGTATTAAATACAGAGCATTAAAAAAACAACAACAGTATGAACCTCATGAAGAGTTGGAGAAAAAGAAATCTTTGACACAAAGTTTTTTTTTTTAATGAGATATGGATTTAAGTACGACTCAGCAAGAAAACAGAAATACAGAGGCTTGAAGTATTATCTATCTAATTACTAAGACAATCTGGACTTTCAATAGAAATCAAGAAGAATGGCTTAAAAGCCTACAAGTAATTTGAAAAATGTTTCCTTCTCTCCTGAGTATGCCGAGTGGAAAATCTCTCTGCTGTTCTTCATCCCCCATAACAAGAGAGTCAATGACATTTTAATGTAAAATCCCAGAACTGCTCCAATTCTGCTTAAGATTTTAAAAAGCCCTCTGGGGTTTAGAAACTCAATGGCAACCTTTATTTAAAGCCATACTGAATGAAATAGTTTTAAAATAAGGAATCATGGCTAAGAAAATAAGATTTACTACAACCTGAATAGAATTGTACATTGTCCTTCAGCTTACCACTGTTGATAAAAGGATAGAGAATTAAAAACTGTTTTAATATCTGTTAGATATGTATAACAGCGTCACTCTAAAACTTTTTAGGATTTTCCAACAACCTCTAGAATAGTGACAAGAGAAATGTTTTCTTTGCCAAAATTCACTAAATTATGAATCATCTTGCTAAGAAACAATTTGTCAATATCTTCTTCAAGTTGACCCAGGAAATGACAAACGTGCATTGGTTTGGGTCAGCTGACTCTCTACTATCACATGAAGAAAATACAAGCAACCAACTTAAAATACTGAGGGAAAGGATTACTTCCTCTAAAGGCATTAGAAGTCAACTTCAGAAATAAATGTTCAACTACAGTGTCATTATTCTGGAATCTGGTATTTAAAGAAACTATAGAAGAATTTCCATCAAAATATGATACACATTTACCCTCTGTGACCTCTCTGAAGGACATGATTTCCTGAAATGGCCACATACTGAATCAGTTCGCCAGAACAGAAAATGACTTATGAGGAGAGAAGATTTGGTGACCTAATTGCAAAATTACTAGAGGGAAACAAAAGGAGAGATGCAGCCATCTCTTTCACTTACACGGTAAGCCTGACTCCCAAGGCCTGGAGGTGAATCAAATCATGTTTTAAAATGAACTCAGGGGAGGAACTTGAATAACTTGAATAAATTCCCCTCCCTCCCTTGCTCTTCCTTTCCAGACTAGAGATTAAACTCCCCATCAAAAGCAAAACACAGGGCTAGGGCTAGGGCTGGGACTGGGGCTGGGGCTGGGGCTCAGTGGTAGAGCGCTTGCCAAACATGTGTGAGGCACTAGGTTCGATTCTCAGCACCACATATAAATAAAGGTCCATTAACAACAACAACAAAAGAAAACACTTAAAAAAAAAAAAACAGAGCCAATGTTCAACCAGGTTACAGAGTTCATTAGCAGACAAAATTAAACAATTCAGATCTTGTTGGCTTGAATGCTTTTTTGCATAAATTATACAACAGATGGGCAATCGGAATGCCCTGCAAGGAGACTAAGCAACAGGTAGACCTGGATCTAATTATAACCTGAAACAGATAGTACCTCTGTTTTCTACTTCTCCTGCCTAAATACTAAAATTTTAGGGCTACAAGTATAGCTCAACAGTAGAGCACTGGCCTAGCATGCCTGAGGCCCTAGGTCCAATATGCAGCACTGCAAATTAATTTTAAATACATACAAACACACACACAACCACACAATTTTAGTGACTAAAGAGCAAAGTCAATTCTCTGGCTTGTATTCTATTCAGTACCTCTATTTTTTTAAAATCTGTGATCTACATAATATCAAATATATATGTGTGTGTGTGTGTGTGTGTGTATGTGTACACACACACACACACACACCCTCCCCCACATGGGATAAAAAGCTCATAAACATTTTAAGTTCCTTGGGTTGAACTCAAGGAACCTGAAACAGACAGGTTTGCAAAAGGCCATTCTCTCCTGCCCCCAGGAATGCAATGGAAGTCTGTCTTGACTTGCTCCCTCCTTCTACCTGCTATTGCACTGAAGCTATCCAGACAACCCCTTTCTTGCTAGTCATTCCTTCTCTTGCCCTGGGGTTGAGGGGTTGCACATATCACCATTTGCACATGCAGAGGAAAAGCTTTCCTGGTCACATTTTCCCTTCCAGGATACTGCTTTACTACCATGGCCCAGAGTGGAAAATGGGGTAATAGAGATGGTGCCTCATTGGGGAACTTCCCTAAGCGCTGCCTGAGGGCTCACTGCACAAGACTCAGGAACTGGTGCTACCACAGCATGGGAGCAGCCACCATGGTGTTAACTTCTCTCTCATTCCAGAAATATACTTCTTAATCTCTGATGCAGGACATGAAATTGAAGAAGTCAACTAAGCACTATTAAGCAAGATGGTACAAACCGTGCAAACACACAACTCTCATTTCTAAATTCCTCCCTAAAGTGCCTTTGGAAGATTTCCTTTTGATGATTGATTTTATTCTGTTAACTGGGAAACAATTATCAGCTGTTTCAACTTAAAGCTCCTGATAAATACTCTTTGACCTTTCTTATCCTTAAAACATACTCACTCATCTCTCATGATATGGGCACACCCTACTTTTAATACCTTGCTGAATGGATTTACCTAAGAGAAGAACTCATTAACCCATTAAGTCCCATTATCCCAAATGTGGGACACCTATGAAAACTTAAATTGAGCAAGAAATACATCACTTTTGGAAACTTTTGAAATAAGTGTGTTCAGAGTTCTATTCTTTTGAGAACATTAATGAATAATAAGTATTTGAAAAACTTATGTATCCATATGTGTGTCTATGAAAATATACATAAAAAACATGTAAGCTCTAGCTTATGATTTCCAACCTACTTTAATGTACCTGTGCCAATTTCATTGAATTATTCATGGAATTAAAACTTGGGACTTGATGAGTTGACTGTGAAACAGAGATGTATATATTTAGGAAATAATTATTGAATAAGCATATTTAGGAAAATATCTTTGATTAAACATATTTAGGAAATATTGAGATTTTTAGGAAATGCATTTTTAGCATTTCTATTCTTATTCTACGGAACAGAATTCAAACTTTTGTTAATTTCTAAGATAAAGCATAAAAATCAAGTAAAATTTGAGCTTACCGCAGCTGCCTCCTTGCTGTGTGGTGTTATGCACCTCTCTCTCCCCCCAATCTTTGAAGCTAAGTGGAAAGGTCTGCCAATCATTGCCTTAATGGATTATCTAGGTCTCAGGTTTCTATCTCTTATATGCAAGTCATGCCTCTATTACACATCTATGCCATTGAAATACACTAGGAAAACAAAATATGAGGGCTGTACAATGGGAATGGTATTCATAATATTTTGTATTTAAATTTTCTTTTGATTCTAAAAGTAATAAAGGTTTCTCTACTAATTTAGCATTTAGGCTTACCAACCTTTGATAAATAAAGATGTATAGTTAGACCTTATCAAAATGTCCCAAAAATCTGGTACATTTTATAGCTACTAAGGAAACAGACCCAGAAAACTAATCTGATACACTTAATGACACATATAATTTTACACTACTGCTCCCCATACCCAGAACACTCTTCCCTCCAGTTCTTTATACTGCTGCTTCTGTCCCACACTTCAAATCCACCTCTTTGGAGGCCTGTCTTAAGCACCCCATCAAAAACAGCCCTTCTTCAGTTCCTCTATGAGTGTGTAAGCACACTGTTGATTTCCTTTAAACAATTACATATTTTTTAGTTATCTGGTAATTATTTACTATTTTGCTTAACATGTGTCCCAAAATGATAGAACAGAATCTCATCCGACTTATTTATGGCCATTTCCCACCTCTACTGAGTGCCACTCAATAACCACATTTGAAATAAAGAGGAGACATTTATCACTCATTTTAAAACGCTAAAGGAAAAATAAAAACAAAAAACAACAACAAGACAGCTTGGAACTCTTATAATCTAGCTGTCTTTCTAGAAAGAAGCTAAGACTCAGTGCCTCTCCCAGATTCTTCTAGCACTAAAGTCTGAGGTGGAAACAGAACCAGTCTCTCCACTCCCCTTGTTTCCCACTCCAGGGAGCTTTCCAAAGCAAGCTGTTGTTTCCTCTAGTCTTCCTTTATTATTCCTACAGGAGGTATAAACAGTGTTGAGCACATGTGAAAACCAAATGTTTGTTTCCATTCCCATAAAATGCCTTTTTTGTTGTTGTTTTGCAAACTGAGGAGGGCCAAGACCAATTTGTGTCTGGCAATGTTAGCATTTCCAGAGAAACCACCAAGACCCTGGGTGCCTTGCTGAGGACCTGACACAGAGGAGGTGGAATTCCATGCCATGGATCCAATCCTGCTGCACAGCTTGGCCTGGAAGCCTCACCTTGGCCACTTACACAACCAGAGCAACTGTGGTACTCAGGACAGAAAGGATGGCTTCTTGCACAGAGGAATAAGTGTTACGTGCACTGACATCTCACACATCCAAAACAGGGATTAATGTAGTGAATCCATACCTCAGTAGCTATGTCTACTTTCCTCAAACTCAAACCACCATCAAAAAAAAAAAAAAAAAAATGTGTGAAAACAAAAGGATCACATAAGCAAATACCAAAACTGTAACAAACCCGCTGGGAAATAGACAAGTCATGGTTCCCTGATCAGGAATCAAACCTATTCATTAAGAAGCTCACAGGTAACAAGGAAATAAGGTGCCTTGTCAGATAGAACATTTCTCCTTCTTTAAAAAAAAAAAAAAAAAAAAAACAGATGCCTTATGTCTTTCTAACCTCCTGGATTACCTGGTTAATTTGTGATTATCTAGGTAAAGGTTCTTCTCTCCAGACAGTTATACAACACTGATCACAGCTCCTAAACTTGGAGGTGTGGCTCAAAATTCACCTCCTCAGGATAAACAGACATAACAGGCCATTCTCTAATCTTCCTACAAAAGGGTTGACTCATCTTCTCTAGGCCAGGACATTTTTACTACTTTGCAGTTGGCTGTTTCTTCGTGTGTGTTTGTCCACCAACCCTACTAGTCTTAATGCAAATGGAGGGAGGACCAAGACCTAGCTGGTTTGTTAATCTGTCTCTGTGATGGTCTCTGTTTATAAATTGCAGGGACACAGAGTCTTGCTCCTGAATATTACAATGCTGATGATTATTAATTAATTAATTAGTTTATTAATTAATTTCTGTTACAACTAGTGTGTACTGTCAACAACCACTTGGCTAGACCAGTAGACCAGACATATTTTTAAGCTCAAAATGAAATTATACATTTAATGCTTTGTACTAAAAATCAGTGGTATCTTTGCCTCTTTTTAAATTAAATTGTCTTACTTATTATATAACTAAAATCCAAAAATAATTTGATTATCCTAATAATCTGAACTTTTTTTCCACTCACACAATATTAGCATATATTCAGCTGTACTGATAACAACAGAAACTATTCAGATAGGAGCATGAAAGAAGTTATTTGTCCTTTAAATAGATATTTTTAAATTCAACATAATTTAAATTTAATTTTCAAAAAATTAACCCACTGTTGAACTCAGCAAATTATTTTATTAAAAAAAAAGTTATCTTTACACTGATGCATTACTCTGGAAATGCTAACATTGCCAGGCACAAATTAGGTGCTTACAGTATATAAAAATGACCCTCACAATTAGTTAGGTCTTTAGTCTAGGCAAGAAGGTAATAGCACCAGTCTACTATGCTGCATATACACAAAGTTATATCAAGTCCCATGTGGGTGACCTGTTTCCACGGTGTGCATTCTATTGATTCAGGAAAATAATGATATTCAGTTCCATCAAAAATAGGAGCAAGTGAGCAAACAGACCTTCTAACACCTATTTGTGGCATGTATTAATAAAAGTGTGTGTTTAGCATTTTCTCAGATATGTAAAACAACACAACTATAAACTAGACTTACCATTTGAACTACCAATTCTGTAAAGACAAAAGGAAGGTCAAGATTTTTCAAATACCAATTTGGCAATTGTACAGGTCTGTAATCCCAGCTATGGGGAAGCTGAGGTGGGAGGATTCCAAGTTCCAGGACAGTCTGGGAAACTTAACAAGACCCTGTCTCAAAAAGAGCTGAGGATACAGCTCAGTGGTAGAACAAATGCCTAGGATGCATGAAGCCCTGAGTCTATTCTGAGTACAGCAAAAAGCAAAATAAAAGTAAAAGAAATACAAACTTGGGAAATATGAACCAGGCAGGTTCGCTGTTCTTGTTTAAAAAAATGCATTTGAAATGCCTATTTTTACACATTGTTTACATCCGCAAATTGCTTATCCAAATCAGACTGTCAAGATTATAGATCCTGCTTGAGAATATTTTTTATATGTCTCTATATAATATATTCTCTGGAAGTAAATACATCAATGGCAAAATTTTGGATCAGATATTAAACATTTTGATAAAACAAACACAATTATTTCACAGCTAATACACGAAGGTGCTCATATTCTTAATTAAAAAATGGTATGAAAAAAATCTGGTATGGAAATTCATGTGATACATGTTAACAGGGCATTTAATGTTTTAACTGAGGTTGCTTATTCTGAAAATACTTTACACTATGATTTTTTTAAATTAATATGAAAGGTCAATAATGAATGCATGTATTTATACATCTGAGTGACATATACATAGACATTCAGAAGATACAAACATACAAAATCACAGCTACATCAAGTATATCTAATTTAGAAAAATATGAAAATATTTTAAAAAGAAGAGAAAGAAAATAGTGATGATGTGAGGACAGTAGCAATCTTCGTTTCTTCAAAATTATTATAATACATTTTAAATGAAAATATATTTACTTTGGCTTGGTTATATCTATAAAATCATTATATAACTTAGCTATATTAAACAATACTAAAGGAATATAATTTACAAATAAAACCACCATATAATATTAAATTTCCCTAAGTATGAAATCCACATACCTGAACCAACCTCCTTTTCCTCTTCTTCAATGCTGTTTCTGATACTATCATATTCCTCATCAATGGTCTGGTTACCACGCATCTGAGATAAAATTCTACGAGCCTTCTGAGTCTGTCCTTTCTGAATAAGCCATCGAGGACTTTCCGGCAAAAAGAGAAAACCAAAGAACTGTATAACTGCTGGAATTGCTGCAAGTCCCAACATGTACCTGCAATAAGAAATTTACATTTATTGTAAAATATGATCTAATAGTACTGAGTATGAACTCACCACATGCTTTTGTGTTTGGGTTGACCACAATAACCTCCAATGGTAAATTAAAATTATTATATATGTATACACCATTATAGTATTTTTATGCAGTACTGAAAATCGAAAAATGAAAAAAAATCTAAGATTTCTCTTACAAATTTCGATGAAAATAATGAGTAAAAGTCATAATATACACATTCTAGACCAACACATCATGCAAATACACGATATGACTTGGTGTCTGTAATCCCAGTGACTCAGGAGGCTAAGGCAGGATTCCAAATTAACTTGAACTAATAAGCTTAATAAATAAGCTTGAGTGAGATCCTGTCTCAAACTTTTCAAAAAGTTTATTTCAAAGTGATAGGGATGTAGCTCAGTGAAGGAGTACCCCTGGGTTCTATCCCTAGTATCACAAAACATAAAAGAACCATATTAATGGGGACTGCTATGTTTTGGATAAGTGTCCTGTAAGGCCCATCTGTTAAAAGCTTGTTGTCAAGTCTGTGGTGCTACTGGGAGGCAGGGGAACCTTCAAGAGGTAGAACTTGCAGGGCCTAGGGGTGCATGCCTGTAATCCCAAGGACTAAGGAGGCTGAGGCAGGAGGATCGCAACTTCAAAGCCAGCCTCAGCAAAAGTGAAGCACTAAACAACTCAGGGAGAACATGTTTCTAAATAAATTAAAAAATAAGAGATGTGGCTCAATGGTCTAGTACCCCTGAGTTCAATCCCTGGTACCAAAAAAAAAAAAAGGTGGAACTCAGTGGGAGTATGGTCACTGGGGACACGCCCTCAAGGTGAATTAGGACCCAAGCCCCTTCTCTCTCAGCTTCTGAACTTCCACAAGGTAAACAAATTCCTTTGCCAAATGCTCCCTGCCATGATGTTCTGCCACAGCTCCAACAGCAACAAGTGAATTAACCATCAACTGAAACCTAAGCCAGAATGAAACTTTCCTCCTTATAAGTTGATTATCCTGGGTATTCTGTCACAGTCATGCAAAGGTGACTAACAAAGGAGCTAAGATGAAACAGTCGTCTGCTTACAAGATGAATTTCACTGAAATTAAGTGCCCAAGTTTGTTCCTTTACACCTATTTCTTTTCTGTGAATAATAACAGTGTTATTATTAATTGTTTTTAATAATAATCCTAATTCATTTGCCATTAAGCATCATGTTTACCACCACTAATTGTGAATTAAAGGCCTACAGAAAACAAAAAAAAAAAGATGGAGTTTGAAGCAAATAATCCTAATTAAATGACTGAAAATATTTTTAAAAAGCTGCTCATGTCATTTTAAATTATCTGTCATTTTCTTTAAGTGTCTCTTCCTAATAGCTGGCAAAATTATAAATAGCAGATACATCATTTAAAATCCATCAAAGAAATCACAACAGCAACATGCATTCAGGTATACTACCACCAAAGCTCTCTCCAAATTATGATAAGACTCATCTAACATCTCTAGGCCTCAGTGTTTTTAAACTGAAAAGGTAACTTTAGATAAATTTTAATGGGTCTTTCAAATGGAAAATTCTATGAACGTAGGACACCTGGATGTTTTCTGTTGCTTGGAATCCCCTGGGTATGTTCCAAGGTAGATTCATGCTAACACATTCAGAAAGCCAGTTCCATTTATGCAACAAGCTATGCTCACTGATACTCAGACTCTAAGTCAATGAAAAGTCCCCTGACTCAATACATCTTTCAAAGCTATTGTACCCAAAGTATAGTAGCTTCCAAGGTTCTGGAGACAGAAACCCAGTGAAGTAAGGCCATTATTTTCATTTTAATTTCATCTTAACTCTAAATACAATATAAGAAATAATATAATTGTCATGTGCGTATTAAGAATATCTCTTGCAATGAACTACAAATAAAAACTACATGCAAAAACAAAAATTAAGATTCTGAGAGCAAACAGTGTTTATGAAAAGACTAAAGATATCACTATTTTATACTTTAATCCATGGGTCCTAATAATTATATCAATATTTAGACTCGCTTTCCTCTGCCTCATCCACAGCACTGTTTTTTTCACAGATCTGTTTTTAACCTCAGTTTAGCCACATTTTTCAGCCTCGATTCATGTCACTGCCTCTCCTAGTATAATACATTATTGACCTGTCCAATTCAATGATGCAGCACCTAATATGTTGTGCACAGTAGGCACCTAATACACTTTTATGAAATGGTAAGAAAACAGCTATATATCTGAACTTTGGGTATTACCTACACAGAAGATACCTGTGCTTCAGACTCACACCACAAATATTTCATGTGGCAACTCTTCTGGACCACATGGCCCTGCAAACTTACTCAGTAATTCCTTCTAACAAAACCATTCCTCATTCTAGATATACTCAGACTCTCTCTTCTACAAGAAGTTTTAGATGACAGAGAGGTAAGCTCACATGAACACACATTTCTGGCCTCCTCTTCTTCAGACATTAACTTCTACAAATAAATCTGTAATTTAAACCAATGTTTTATTCCTTGAAACAAATAAAATTTCCATCTGGGTTTTTAAATAATTTTTAAAAATCAGTTAGGCTGGGGGTGTAGCTTCTTGGCAGAGCACTCACCTAGCATGTGCCAAGCCCTGGGTTCAATTCCCAGCAATGCAAAAACAAACAAAAACACCACCAGCAACAACAACAACAAAATGTTATCCTATATTACCAAATATTTAAAAGAAAAGAGATTTTAAAAAATGTAGACACTAAATATACTGTATCAGGAAATGAGTAAGAAAAGACCTGAAGATGAAAACGTTCAGGTTTCATTTCTCTGCACCCTCTCATGATCTTTCTGTGGAAAGATTAAAGATTGAGATGAAAGAGATACAGTGGCAGAGCACTTGACATGAATACAGAAACGGAATCCTTTTCAGGCCCAGAGATGCTAACATAATATTTTGTACTTCACTACTCACCATTAAATCCCAGGATGTGATATTTTGATACTTTTAAAAGAAATAAGATAGGAAAGGAGACAAAAGGAAAAATGGAAACATACATATTAGCCTGTGCTTCTTAAGTGAGCTTTAGAACTCAAAGTACTTTAGGCCTCCAGGCTTTGAAACAGGTAAATTCCAGGAGGCTGAGTCTGAAATTTACAGTTCATTGGCCTGTGCTAAGGAGGAGATAGGACTTTGCACCTGGCTGCCAACCTTTAAGGATACTGAAGGCTCTTTCCAGAGACTAGTCCTGGGCAAGAGGAAAAAAAATTTAAAGAGGTTTATTACTTATATTGTAAAACTTTGTTTCTCAAAAACAAGGGAGTTTATTTTATTTATCTTCCATGATAAAAATATTGTGATAGAAATAATCTTCATGGCTTTGTAGGAATCCAATACACAGGATGAAAGTGGGGAAGCTGTGGTCTATGATGAGGAGAACAGAGGAACAGATCAGGGTCTCACTTCATGTTATAATTTAGGTAGGTATCCCCTATAGGCTTGTGCTACAGGCTTGTAGTCACCAGCCTGCGGTGTTACCGAGAGGTAGTGGAGCCTTTCAGAGGTGCAGTTAGCTGGAGGAAGTTTGGTCACCTACGAAGTACCACTGAAGGGGATTTTTGAAAATATTTTTATTTGTTTTAATTAGTTATACGTAACAGTAGAATGCATTTATGCACTTTGATATATTATACATAGATGGGACATAATTTCTCATTTTTCTGAGTGTACACTTTGCAGAATCATACTGGTCACGTAGTCACATATATACATACAGTAATCATGTCTGTTTCATTCTACTATCTTTCCTATTGCCACATCCCCTCCTCTCCCCTCCCATCAATTCCATCTACCTAATCTAAGGTAACGCTTCCCTAGTGCTCCCTACCTTCTTGTGAAATAGCATCCACATATTAGAGAAAACATTCAGCTTTTGGTTTTGTGGGATTGGCTTACTTCACTTAGCATGATAGTCTCCAACTCCAATCATTTACTGGCAAATGCCATAATTTTACTCTTCTTTAAAGCTAATAGTCCATTGAGTATTTATACCACGTTTTCTTTGTCTCTTCATCTATTGAGGGACACTTACATTGGTTCCATAGTCTAGCTATTGTGAATTGAGCTGCTATAAACATTGATGTGGCTGCACCCCTGTGGTATACTGAATTTAAGTCCTTTGGGTATAAACCAAGGAGTGGGATACTGGGTCAAATGGTAGTTCCATTCTCCATTTTCTGAGGAATCTCCATACTGCTTTCCAGAGTGGTTGCACCAATTTGCAGTCCCACCAGCAATGTATGACTGTACCTTTTTCACGACATCCTGGCCAATATTTATTGTTGCCTGTATTCTTCATGATTGTCATTCTGACAGGAGATAAAATCTTAGAGTAGTTTTGATTTGCATTTCTCTACTTGCTAGAGATGTTGAACACTTTTTCATATATTTTTTGATCAACTGTATTTCTTCTTCTGTGAAGTGTCTGTTCAGTTGCTTAGCCCATTTATTCATTGGGTTATATGGTTTTTTGGTGTTAAGTTTTTTGAGTCCTTTTTATTTCCTACAGATAAGTGCTTTATTATAGATGCATGTGGTAAAGATTTTCTCCCAATCTGTAGACTCTCTCCTCATTTAATTGTTTCCTTTGCTAAGAAAAAGCTTTATAATTTGAATCTATCCCATTTATTAATTCTTGATTTTACTTCTTGCACTTTAGGAGTCTTGTTAAGGAAGTCAGATCCTAGGCCAATGTGAATATTTGGGCCTATATTTTCTTCTGTTAGGCTCAGGGTCTCTGTTCTAATGCCTAAGTCTTTGACCCACATTGAGTTGATTTTTGTGCAGGGAGAGATAGAGTTTTAAATTTCATTTGCTACATATGGATTTCAGTTTTGCCAGAACCATTCACTGAATAGGCTATCTTTTCTCCAGTGAATGTTTTTGGCATCTTTGTCTAGTATGACATCACCGTATTTATGTGGGTTTGTCTCTGTGTCCTCCATTCCATACCATTGGTCTACAAGTCTATTTTGGTGCCAATACTATGCCATTTTTTATCATTATAGCTTTGCAGTATAGTTTAAGGTCTGGTATTGTGATGCCTCCTGCTTCACTTTTCTTGCAAAGGATTGCTTTAGCTATTTTGGGTCTCTTATTTTTCCAAATAAATTTTATGATTTCTATATTCTATTTCTATGAAGAATGTCATTGGGATCTTAATAGGAATTGTATTAAATCTGTATAATGCTTTTGGTAGTATGGCCATTTTGACAATATTAATTCTGCCTATCCAGAAGCACGAGAGATCTTTCCATCTTCTGAAGTTTTCTTCAATTTCTTTCTTTAGAGTTCTGTAGTTTTCATTGTAGAGGTTTTCACATCTTTTGTTAGATTAGTTCCCAAGTTTTTATTTTTATTTTTTTTGAGGCTATTGTGAATGAAGTAGTTTTCCTAATTTCACTTTCAGTGGATTCATCACTGATGTATAGGAATGCATTTGATTTATGGGTGTTGATTTTATATCCTGCTACTTTGCTGCATTCATATATTAGTTCTAGAAGTTTTCTGGTGGAATTTTTGGATCTTCTAAATATAGAATCATGTCATCAGCAAATACTGATAGTTTGAGTTCTTCTTTGCTTATCTGTTTCCCTTTAATTTCTTTCTTTTGTCTAATTGCTCTGGCTAGAATTTCAAGGATGATGTTGAATAGAAGTGGCGAAAGACTGCATCCTTGACTTGTTCCAGTTTTCAGTGGGAATATTTTCAATTTTTCATTTAGAATGATTCTGGCTTTGGGTTTAACATATAATAGTTTTTACAATGTTGAGATATGTTCCTACTCTCCCTAGTTTTTCTAATGTTTTGAACATGAAGGTGTGCTATATTTTGTCAAATTCTTTTTCTACATCTATTGAGATGATCATATGATTCTTGTTTTTAAGTCTATTAAAATGTTTATTGAATCTTGTTTATTGATTTCTGTATGTTGAACCAACCGTGCATCCCTGGGATGAACCCTACTTTATTGTGGTGCACTATCTTTTTAATATGTTTTTGTATGCAATTTGCCAGAATTTTGAGAATTTTTGCATCTATGTTCATCAGGGATATTGGTCTGAAGTTTTCTTTCCATGCTGTCTTTGTCTGGTTTTGGTATCAGGGTGATATTAGCTCATAGAATGAGTCTGGAAGGTTTCCCTCCTTTTCTATTTCATGGAATATTTTGAGGAATATTGGTGTTAATTCTTCTTTGAAAGTCTTGTAGAACTTGGCTGAGAATCCATCTGGTCCTGGGCTTTTCTTGGTTGGTAGGCTTTTGATGGCATTTTCTATTTCATTACTTGAAACTGATCTATTTAAATAATGTAGGACCTCCTCATTCAGTTTGGGTAGGTAATATGTCTCAGAAATTTGTTGATATCTTTGATATTTTCTATTTTATTAGAGTATAAATTTTCAAAATAGATTACTAAAATACAAGATAAAGCAGGAAATAACACAACAGACACTTCTGAATACACAAGACAATTAGAAGCTGAGTTTTCGCTCTTTTTCTCTTCATTAGCATGGCCAAGGGTTTATCGACTTTATTTATTTTTTCAAGAACCAACTTTTTGTGTTGTCAATTTTTTCAATTGTTTGTTTCAATTTCACTAATTTCAGCTCTGATTTTAATTTTATTTTCTGTCTTCTACTGCTTTTGGTGTTGATTTGTTCTGTTCTTCTTTTTCTAGGGCTTTGAGATGTAGTGTTAGGTCATTTATTTGTTGACTTTTTATTCTTTTAATGAATGTACTCAATGCAATAAATTTTCCTCTTAGTACTGCCTTTGTAGTGTCCCAGAGATTTTGATATATTGTATCAGTATTCTCAATTATCTCTAAGAATTTTTTATTTCATCTTTAATTTCTGCTATTATCCATTCATGGCCACCATGAGGTAAGTGGTTTCATCTGTCACATGCCCCCACCACAATGTTCTGCCTTACCACAAGCCCCAAAACAATAGGCCAAATGTCCATGGACTGAAACCTCCAAAACTGTGAACCAAAATACACCTCTCCTCTTTTTAAAGTTGATTATCTCAAATATTTTGTTACAGTAACAGAAAGTTAACTAATACATTTCAGATACAGGCCTTACTAACCACAAGATCCTGATTAAGTTACTTAATATTTTAACACACAGGAGACAGTGCCCATTTTACAGGAATGCTGGAAGAATTGACTGAAATCATTCACTTAGTACCTAGCAGAGAGGTTGCTCAGCAAAAAAAAAAAAAAAAAAAAAAAACATTTTACCTCCCCCAAAAATGTTTCAACTCATAACTATGCAATCAACTCAATGTAACTTGTCTTTTCTAAATATATCATCCACCCAAATTTTCAGCAGGTAGAACTAACAAATTTCTTCCTTAAGGAAAAATTGTTCCTCTGATGATATGCAGGCTGGAAAATAATAAGAATGAATAAGAGGTTGCTTTGCTTTGGTACTAATGAAAAATTCAACGTGAGCATAAAGAAGCAGACCTCTAAATGTAGCTATGCAATACTAAGGACTAGCAATTGGTCTTCTCAGTCCAAGGAAATCAGGAGCCAGATGAATGACATGGAGTCCTGTGACAGACCAGGGCAGACAGCCCCTACAGATACAGGAGATCTCATTATTATAAGCTAAACCTAGGGTTCTAAACACTGGCTTCAAGTTCTAATCACTCAAGGGCTTTTTTAAAACATACCACAGTCCAGATCCCACCCTCCTCCAGGGATTTTAATTAATTGAACTGGGCTCTGGGCCCAGGGAACTCTATTTTATTAAAAGCTCCCCAGGTGGTACTAATGTGCAGTCAGGGCTGAGAACCAGAGATCTAAATGTTTTAAAAACCCAGAGGGTAAAAATGAAGGTGCACCCAAGGTTCACACCTTAAAGAAAAGCCATTTATCTTCTGCAGGCAAGATACCACATGGGTTGAGAGAGGGAAAGCAGACCAACTCCAGTGAGAATGGAAAGCTCTTCTGAGTTCTGAAAAGTTTTAGAATATTCTTTATCATCATAATCACTCACTGCAAGATACCTGTACAATCTGCCAACCTTGAAGTTAACAAATGAGCTTTTTCTGGCACAATTAGCAACATGGTCACCCACCTGCCTATCAGATAACTAAGGAGCAAGTCCTCTAACGGGGAACAAGGCTTTCAAAGGGTGTTATGAGGCCAGCTGTCAGAAAGGAGAACAACATCCATTTCAGCTCAGGTTAAACCTTCTTCACAGTTATAGCAACTGAAGCTCTGTGAGTCAGAGATGCTAGACTCCTCCTGGGCATCAGACCTCCCTGACACACTCAGCTGACCAGGCCTGCTGCTGCTGCTTCTGCTGCCTTCAAAGAGACAGGTCCCTCACTGAACTGAATACTCGCCATCCTACTTGTTTTAAAGCAATCACAACACTCCCACCTACATAACCTAAAACGAGTGTCCTACAACACATATGTGGCCATTTAAGGCACAAGTTTTTACAGTTCATAACTAGAACATTCTCTAAACTGATAATAGAGATTAATTAGCATGTCTTTTATTCTTTAGTGATTCAAGAAGGCTGATAATTATGTTCCAAACATGAAATTCTACTTAAATATATGATCTTGGCTTATATATGTATCATTGAACTGTAACAGTAACAGCAATGGCGATAACTACTATGTAGCACCAGTGACTGTGCCAAGCACTGTTCAAAACCTTCAGACACATTAACATCTACTACCTAGGAGGTGAGTACCTTTATCCCCCCCACCATTTTATAATATAAGAAATGTGGCACAAAGAAGATATATGGCCAATGGATGGTAGAACTACAGTTAAATCCTGGCAGTGTGGCTCCTATTATAAAGTTCAGTAATGCCATAATAAATGTTCAATAATTATCTATCGATTCTGCTGAACTCAAAAAAGGGGCATTAATTTACCTTAGCTTCATGCTTAAAGAATTCTGAATGGCTCCTGGACATGGAAGTTTGACACACTATGGTACAAAACCTTGTACCCTAAAACAGGTTTCCATTAGAATAGAGAATATAGAAATAAGAGAATTGAGAGTGTCAAGGTGGAGATTTAGTTGGAAAAGGAAATTCTTTAGACATTAATGGAAACTGCTGCTATGTTTGAAGGACGAAATTAATCTTAAAATCTAAGATACCCATGATGTCTTGGGTGGTGTCAGGGAAATGCTTTCATGGGAAGGGTCAATGCTCCAATGGAAAAGTTCTCATGGAATTTTCATGAGAAGAGTTCCATCATGAAACGGAAATAGTTTCTACAGGGTCATGCTACCTGGACTGAAGGAAGAGACACACGTATTGAGCCTCTTCCCCACAGTACTGACTCTGGAACTATGTGGGAAGCTGTCAGATGATATCGACACTTGGACAGTGCCTCATTTAGTAGACCTTGACTGATTAACAAATTGCTGCTCCATTTTGGATGGCAGTTCTAAAACAAAGGGACAACATCCTCTTTGGAAGATACTTCTCTGATTGAAGAAAATGAAAGCACATCATCTTGGTGAGCTGAATTACATGCTGTTTTCCTAGCAGAGATGGAAAAACTGAACAACATAAGTCCCTCTATATTTTAGTGTCTACTTATTAAGGCAGGAGGACAATAGAAAGTTGGCTTATTAAAGGAATGCCTATGTGGGGCATAGCCTTATGGAGATCACTATGACAGTTTGAGTATAATAGAGAAAAGGAAAAATAGCAGCTGAGGGCAAAGGAATGAACAAAGGATGTGGCAAGTCCTTAAGGATTCCAGCAAATTATTGAGCGGGGGTGGGGGCAGTGGAGACCCTCAACTTTGCAGCCAAATCAGAGAGAAGTGTATATTAACACCTGGGGACCTGGTACTTGAAAATGGTATTTGAGTGGGGACAGTCTTGTGGGCTGAGCCCATGACTTAATGGGCCTGTGCTCACTCTGGCAGTCAGTACTAGAACGGAATCAGATTGTTGGACGCCCAGTTATTGTCTGGAGAATCGGAGAATTGGCTGTTGGTGTTGGAAAACACCTCAAAAGACTTTGTATAATAAACGTACTACTTTGTATAATAAACATGTACTACTGTATAATGAAAAAGAGTACAGTAAGCTTTCTTATTCACTACTCTTTAGACAGCAGAACACTGCAGCAACAGCAAAGCAAAGGGGACAGGCAGTGGCTCTTAATTTCATCTGCACCTAGCAGAGACCTCCCACAGCACTACCTACTGTGCTGGGCTGCAAGCTGGATTTAACCCTCCCAGAACAGCCAGCAGCAAACAGAATACTGTATGATTCTCTTAAATATCCATCCTTATGAAACCAGAATTCCCTAGGAGCATTATTATATATATTAAGTACACATTACCAATGTCCTACACTCCCAGTCTCTACAATTTCAAATCAGTATATATTCACATAAAAATGTAATTTTTTAAATCCTAATTTTTTTTCTGAAATAGTTCACTGAAAATGAAAAGGGCTAGCAATTAAAATAGTAGATTCATTGAGAAATTTACCCAACCAGCTATCAAAAGAAAATACCAATATTTCAGGGCAAACATTAACTGCTTATTTTGAACACTGTGCCAAACTGAACTTTAATTTCATTTTTCTTTAACATACTCATGTATGCCTTCTGTGCAGGAAAAAATACAGATTAATAAAAAAAAGATTTTTATAAATCATTGGGAGAAAAGTAAAAACTATTTGAGATTATAGACACGACAGATATAAATTTGCTTTTGCCTATGATTTCCTACCTCTTCCTTGCAAAGGCCTCCCCTACCCACACTCCTTCCAAAGACAGCTGGAGGGGAGTGAAGAACTATATCCTGCACTCATGTTATTTCTCTTCCCTCTGTTTACTTCCCTCCTTAAATTCCCAAGTGATATGAAATGACTGTCAATACTTTACATGGAAAATCTGTATGATCTATGGTTTTAATTGTACGTTGAGCTAACACAGAAAACTCTCATAGCTAAAGGAACTTTATTACAACACATTATATTTAAACCAAATTGTATGCAATTGTGTTTATAGCTCTTGAGGAGCTGGATTCTAGGGAAAAGGACACTCACTTCGGGCAGGCACAGTAAAGGTTCTCAGACACAAGGATCATTTAGTCAATTATCCCGACAGACCACAAGTGAATGAAGAAACAATCTGCACTTCCTGTGGTTTCCTGACTCTTTTGTTAAACCTATCTCTCTCCAGACAAAATCTCCACCTTTCTCTTTAGTAGCAAAAAATTTTCCATGTTTTTGGAAACACTAAGATGAAAAACAGTGATTATCTCTGAAGTGAAAAACAGTGAGGCTTTTTAACAATATTATATCCAGCACTGTCTTATAATAAACAGGAAGAAAATGCAGTGACAAAATTGTATTTGTAATGCCAATTGTTTTACTTCCATTCTGTCTCTTGGCTTGGACTATGTTCATATCCATTTTCTATTGATTAACAAATCATGTCCATGTTAGTCCATTCAGAACACTTCAAATAAATTAGAAGAATATCGTAAGTATTAAGATGCTATGTTTTAGGGCTGGTGTTGTAGCTCAGTGGTAGAGCAATTACCTAGCATTGATCAGTGAGGCACTGGATTCAATCCTCAGCAACACATTAAAAAAATATATAAATAAAGATAAAAAGAGCTGTAGCTTAGTCTTGAAAATGCTACAGTTTGTGATACCCCCCCCCTTGGTTCAGGGGACCATATATATTATATATGAGACTCATATACATTAAGTGCATATTACCAATGACCTATACCCCCAAGTCTCTACAATTTCAAATCAGTATGCATTCCCATATAAATGTAATTTTTTAAATTCTAAATATTTTTTTTCTGAAATAGTTCACTGAAAATGAAGAGGAAGAGCAATTAAAATAGTAGATTCATTGAGAAATTTACCCAATGAAGATTTATTTTGTTTGCTTGGAAAACTAAAGTTAAATTTCTTAGACCTCCTTTAGCTGTTATTCAGCTGTTGCCCAATAAGCATCTTCTGAATATTCAAGAGCTAAACTAATCACTGAGCATGAAGAACAAATAGCCAGAAATGGTGCAGTCCTGAATAAATCTAAAAACACCCCTCAAGCTGAAACTTCCCGATGACAAACAGGGTAAACACAAACCAAATCCCTTCAAACATATCCAAGAATATTGTTCCCCAGCCCTACATCCAGAGGTACACTGTTGAGCTTTCCAAAGGATTCTGAAGGGTTTTTCATCTCTTTTTTATACATAAGTATAACATATGAAGTTCATTAAAATGCAAAATAAGTTCTGGGGAATCTCTATTCTTAGATCTATAAAAGAAATGGTCATCATTATGTCTCAGTAACAAAATATTTACATGATAACAGTCATCAAATTATAATTTAGGTAATATGGTTCTAATTAATATAAAAGCTTTATATGCAAAAAAGGTAACACAGAATTTGGCAACCTGCCATAGTAACATTATAGGAACATATTGATAAAATTTTTGTGTGCCTATGCCTCATAACTCCATTTTAAAAGATAAGAATTAGAGTAAGATACACTGCCAAATTGAGATTCTATTCTAAGTTCATTTCCCTCTGCCACTAAGGACCAGGCAGCATATCAACAGTGGTGACTGATACACCTAATAATCTGATGACAGCTAGAGAGTAAACATGAAACCACAGCAAGGGCACAGAAGGAAAAATACTCCATGTATCACAATGTAAATCTTGCAATTTACTTGCTGGAGATACACGATCAGCAAATAAACAAAATCTGTGTTCCTAGAGAAAGAGACTATGCATACTGTTAAAAAAAAAAAGAAGTCAGTGCCATATAAGCAAACATAACAAAATGATACTTCTACATATATACTTTCAGGGAGAAATCCCTAAAGGTAATTTTGAATCACTATGTAAGTCCAGTGGCTTGCCAAAGGGTACCTACAGTGTTGTGATTATATCAGAAGCAACAAGATATGCTTGTACAGAATCAGATGTGATATTGTTTAAATCAATGAATATGGCATTTTGCACAGACATTAGTAGTTTTAAACTAAATGGCAGTATACATAAAGATCTACACAAAATTCACAGCACAGTTCCTGAAAATAATCCACAGTCATTATCAGTCATTATACGTATATATTCCTCTCTACCCAAACTCTGAGAATCTTCCAGGCAAAGCTCTGGGCTAGAGATTATGGAGATTCAGTAAAACAACAGACTCTTTTCTTCAAGGAACCTACACATTAATAATCATCAGACAAAACAGGATTATTTAGTAACTCAGGAGGCTGAAGCAGGAAGACTGCAAGTTCAAGGTTAGCCTGAGCAACTTGGTGAGACCCCATTTCAAAATAAAAAGGGCTGGGGGTACTATAGCTCAGGGGTAATGCACACTCAGAGGATCAAACCCCCTTGGGGATCATGAAAAAAAAATCCACAGGATTACTTCATTGCAACGATGGGGAAGGGATTAAGCACAGTATATAAATCGTAAAACTTACTTCAACAGAGGCTATTAGAAAAGTTTTCATGGCAGAAACATTTATTCACTGGCTAACATTGAAAAAGAATATGGTGAAGGGAGCCAAGATAAGGTTCAAATTACTTTTTTAGATAAAAGTTCCATACGATAAAATGCAGAGATTCAATGTTTTCTTATAACAAGGTATACACACACCTTGTGACCAACCAGCCAAGACATTCCCATCATTCCAGGAATTTCTGATTATACCCCTTTCCAGCTAATACCCACAAAGAAAACCACTGGTATAATTTCTGTCCCCACGACTTATTTTGCACTTTGATGAATCTCATATGGAATTATAAAGTGTATAGTCCTGGTTGGAGCTACTTCCTCTGTGTTTTATGAAATTCAAAAGTGAAACTATCTGAGCCCAGGGTATGCTTTCCAACAAGTTATGAAAAATGATTCAGTTTAATAAAAACAGGGATTTAATTTTGATAATGGCTTCTTAGTTTTTAAATATATATATAAATATATATAGATATATATACATATATATTTAGTGGTTGTTCTAGGAATTAAAACATGCATTTTTCAGTTATGAGTTCATCCAAAGATAGTGAAGAACTACTTCACAAAAGTAAACTTCTATGTACAGCCTAACATCTCTACTATTATCATCTCAAAATGGAGTGGAAAGTAGAGAAATTCCCCACATCCCCCATGCCCACACAAGCATAGTTTTAACCTTCCCATTATCCACATTCTCATTTTTCACAATTAATGAGTCTGCACTGTATAATGGAACCATGCCCGGTCCATGGTTTACATTAGGCTTCACTCCTGGTGATGTGCTGTCCGTGAGTTTGGACAAATGCATGACACCAGTCTACCACTACGGTTTCACAGAGTACTTTCACTATGCTAAAAATCCTCTGTGCTCTGATCTTTAGTCGTGATTTTGTTTTGTTTTGGTTTGGTTTTTACATGAAATCCATGGTTTATAATAGTCATTTTCAGGGAGGTTAGTCTCACACAAACTTCTCCAGCATTACCAAACCATATTGACTTTTCAATTTGAGAAATCGGATAACTGAAGATGATGTCATTTCTATTGCAAACTTTAGATGAAGTATAATAGAGACTGAACATAAGGCTTTCTGAAGAAACAGCAGCAAACAATATGTAGTAGCATTTAAGAAATTTTAAGTATCTTGAGTATTTCCACAGCCATTAACTCATTTGATCCTTAACAGTAATACTGATAACTCCAGCACAAGCTACTTAAGGACATTAGAGTTTTGACAAATTAACTCATAATCTGTAAAAGCATAGTCATGAGCCTATCCTTCCCAGTACCCTAGAGTATCTTTATGATAAATAGTCCTATGGTTTAAATTTATCAATAACACAATCACAACTATCCTTAGTATTAAGATATTTACTTGTAATTAGGCCACTACCCTCCAAAGAATATTTGTAATCTAAATCCATCTTTCTTAAAATGGTCACTGTATAGATTTTTTTTTTTTGAGAGAGAGAGAGAGAGAGAGAGAGAGAGAGAGAGAGAGAGAGAGAGAGAATTTTAATATTTATTTTTTAGTTTTTCGACGGACACAACATCTTTGTTTGTATGTGGTGCTGAGGATCGAACCCGGGCCGCACGCATGCCAGGCGAGCGCACTACCTCTTGAGCCACATCCCCAGCCCACTGTATAGTTTTTTAAGACAGACTACTTCACATTCTCTATTTCAAATACAATTGAGCACTACTGATTAAGCAGAAAATTATAGAGAAAAAGTTCCCCAGTATAACTTTGTTTATAAATAGCACACCATTTATAATAATATTCTGTGAAGCATTTTATTGATCTAGTTTTTTTTTTTAAATCGATTTGTATACTTCATTTTTATGTGGTGCTGAGGATAGAACCCAGTGCCTCACACACGCTAAGCAAGTGCTCTACCACTGAGCCACTACTCCTAGGCCTTGATATAGTTTTATATATATATATCTTTATTTTATTATATATATATTTATAAATATGTGTGTTTATATATATATAGACAGATAGATAAATAGATACTTTTATTTTATTTTTATGTGGTGCTGAGGATCAAACCCAGTGCCTCACACGTACTAGGCGAGCGTTCTACCTCTGAGTAACACTACAATATTACAGGAGAGAGAGGCTCATCAATTATTTTTTTAAGACTTTTTTTTTTGTCTTCATACCTATACTTTGGATAGTAATGATCATCACATTCCACCATTATTAACAACCTCATGCTCCCTCCCCTTCCCCTCCAACCTTTCTTCCCTATCTAGAGTTTGTCTGTTCCTCCTATGCTCCCCCTCCCTATCCCACTATGAATCAGCCTTCTTATATAAAAAAATATATATATATTCGTTATTTGTTTTTTTGGGATTGGCTAACTTCACTTAGCATCAATAGTAAATGGATAAAAAAAGGTGTGGTATATATACACAATGGAATATTACCTAGCAATAAAAGAATAAAATCATGCCATTTGCAGGTAAATGAATGGAGTTACAGAAGATAATGATAAAAGACTGTTTTTAAAAATATTATTTTCTGAGACTCAAAAAAAGAAACAAACTTGTTATGCTATTAAAGAGAAATACATGGAAAAATATTTTTATAAAGCAAGCAAGCAAGCAATGGATTTCTTTTTTTATTTATTTATTTTTAATATTTATTTTTTAGTTCTCGGCAGACACAACATCTTTGTTGGTATGTGGTGCTGAGGATCGAACCTGGGTCGCACGCATGCCAGGCGAGCGCGCTACCGCTTGAGCCACATCCCCAGCCCCCCCAAGCAATGGATTTAAATCCACACCTACCAAAGACTAACCTTCCCACTTGTCCCCTGCCAAACTCCCAAATGATGGCCAGTCTCCACCTAGCTGTTCTACTTCTCACTATTTCCCATACATGAATAGCTCTTTTGACCTGTAGAGACTTTGAAAACTAGAATTTCACCTTGAATTTCCTTTTTGCTCACTGTTCCTGGAAATTTATTTATAAAAATAGCTCATATATGGGCTGGTGTTGTAGCTCAGTGGTAGAGTGCTTGCCTCGCATACAGGAGGCACTGGGTTTGATCCTCAGCACCAAATAAAAATTAGTAAACAAAATAAAGGCATCGTGTCCATCTACAATTAAAAAAATAAATTTAAAAAAAGCACAAATTTCTTTCCAACAAAAACAATTTACTTCTATAATATACAACAATAAGAGAACAGAAACTTTGACCCATCTGGTATGAAAGATATAGTCTCTCAACTATATCAAATCTAAGACACACTTCTGTCAATGAATTCCATCTTTCTTATGTCACAATCCAGTCACTGCTGTAAAAATCATCATCATGTCTTGAATCATAACTCTCGAAAGTGGAAACATAAGGAAGAATGTGGTTAGATTTTGAGTACGAAGACCTGGCTCTAATTTCTGCCAAGTCTCTCATGGCTCACTGATCTCTCACCAGGGGTATCAGGCAAATATTGGACCTCTCTGAGCTTCAGTTTTTAAAATTAGAAAATAGGACAAAAAACGTTCTGCCAATCTCTCAAGATTTTGGTCAGAATCAAATGATATTTGCTAATGACCCTCAAACTATTTGTCACTATAGTATGAGCTAGTAAATCTGTGACACCAGTCAAGCATGGTATCAAAGGTTAGTAACCGGGAATTTCAGAGCAAAGTCAAAATTAAAATAAGAAGTAAACTGTTAAATTACCCAAATTCTTAGATGGTAGGAGACATATACTTTAATATGTACAAAAACGTGAGTTTGAGAAAGAAATTTTAAATGAAATATTTACATGCCAATTTTTCTTAGGATTTGTGAAACACATTGCCACAAAATTGTGAAGTATCTATCGTTACAGTTATTAATAAGTTATAATTGCTGACAATTCCAGAGTCTAACTAATGGAAAGGTAGAACTTCAAAACTAATTTGATTATAACCACATTCCTATTAATTCAGGAGTCAGATAGGTAAAAATCCCACTAAGTACACACAATAATGGAAGATAACAACATATAGAAATTTCGCCTTTAGAAAAAGTAAACATATTTGCACATGTACATAATTCATAGTATAATTGCGCACATGGTAATCTGGGTAACGTCTTGGTGAATATGAGTCCAAGTTAGTTTTCCCATTCTCTAATTTTTTCACCCTTAAACTGACTTCTCTAGTAATGTAGGAAAACTACACACGCATGTGTGCTGGTTGGCTTTATTGATAATATATGTCACCAACTTCGACTGGCATCCACTTGGATTCTTCGAAATTTGACATCTCTAGAGTCTGCCTTCTGATACTTCCCATAGCAGCTATATGTATTTTTTTAATTTATTGTTTTTAGGTATACACGACAATAGTGTATTTTGAACTATTATATATGCATGGAGTACAACCCATTCCAATTAGGATCCCATTCTTGTGACTGTACATAGAGTTTCACTAGTCATGTATTCATATATGAACATAGAAAGTTAAGTCTGATTCATTCTAGTCACTTTTCTATTCCTATCCCCTCTCCCATTGCTTCATTCCCTTTTGTGTAGTCCCAGGAATTTCTATTCTTCCCCTCCCTACCCTCTCTAGTTGTGTGTTAGCATTCCTTTATCAGAGAGAACATTCCACCTTTGGTTTCTGAGGACTGGCTTATTTCACTTAGCATATTCTTCAGTTCCATCCATTTATTGGCAAATACCATAATTTCATTATTTTATGGCTAATTAATATTGTTTATATGTACCACATTTTTTTAATCCATTCATCTGTTGAATGGCACATAGATTGGTTCCATAGCTTAGCTATTATGAATTGAGCAGTTAAAACAGTGATGTGGCTTCTTCCCTGTAGTATGCTGAGGAATAGAATTACTGGGTCAAATGGTGGTTCCATTCCAAGTTTCTGAGGAATCTCCATACTGCAGAGTGTTTGCACCAAATTGCAGTCTCACCAGCAATGTATGAGTGAAATTTTTCCCCACATCCTTGCTAACTAACATTTATTGTTACTTATATTCTTTTATTTGGACTTTTTCCTTTTATTAAATTTTTGGAACCAGGGATTAAACCAAGGGACACTTAAACACTGAGCCACATCCCCAGCCCTTTTATATATATATATATGTGTGTGTGTGTGTGTGTGTGTGTGTGTGTGTATATATATATATATATATATATATATATATATATTTCATTAATAGACAGGGTCTTGCTGAGTTGATTAGGACCTAATTGCTGAGGCTGGCTTTGAACTCAAAATCCTACTGCCTTAGCCTCCCAAGCTGGTGGGATTACAGGAAGGTGCCACCTTACCTGGCTGTTACTTATATTCTTGATAATTGCCATTCTGACTGGTGTGAGTTGGAGTATCAGTGCAGTTTTAATTTTCATTTCTCTAATTGCTAGAAATGTTGAACATTTTTCCATATTTTCTGACCATTTATATGTCTTCTTCTATGATGTGTCTGTTCAGCTCCTTAGCCCATTTATTGATTGGGTTATTTGGGGGGTTTTGGTGTTAAGTTTTTTTAAATTCTTTATATACCCTGGAGATTAATGCTCTATGTGAGGTGCGGATGGCAAAGATTTTTCTCTCATTCTGTAGGCTCTCTATTCATGTTCTTGATGGTTTCCTTTGCTGTGAAGAAGCTATTTAATTTGATACCATCCCATTTATTGACTCTTAATTTTACTTCTTGAGCTTTAGGAGACTTATTGAGGAAGTGGGTTCCTGAGCAACATGAAGGAGAGAGTTGGGCCTACTTTTTCTTCTAGTAGGTGCAGGGTCTCTGGTCCAATGCTTAGGTCCTTGATTCACTTTGAGTTATGTGTAGAGTAAGAGATAGTCGTCCAATTTCAATCTACTACATAAGGATTTCCAGTTTTCCCAGCACCATTTGTTGATGAGGCTATCTTTTCTCTAATGTATATTTATGGCACTATTGTCTAGTACGAGATAACTCTACTGATGTGGATATGTCTCTGTATCTTCTAGTCTATTCCCTTGATCTTCATGTCTGTTTTAGTGCCAATACCATGCCATTTTCTTTAACTATAGCTTTGTAGTACAATTTAATATTGTAATATTGTATCTAGTATTGTGATGCCAGAGGCATCCCTTTTCTCACTAAGAATTGTTTTGGCTATTCTGGGTCTTTTTTTTTGCCAAATGAATTTCATGACAGCTTTTTCTCTTTCTATGAAGAACATCATTGGAATTTTAGTGGGAACTGCATTACATCTGTATATTGCTTTGGGTACTATGGTCATTTTGACAATATTAATTCTGCCTATCCAAAAACATGGGAGATCTTTTTCATTTTTTAAGGTCTTTGATTTCTTTGTGTTGTGTAGTTTTCATTGTAGAGATCTTTCACCTCTTTTGTTAGATTGATTCCAAAATAATTTTTTTTTGAAGTTATTATGAATGGGATAGTTTTCCTGATTTCTCTTTCAGCTGATTCATCATTGGTGTACAGGAATGTGATTGATTTATAGGTGTTAATTTTATATCCCGTGTAGTTTTATTTTTTTTATTTTTTTATTTTATTTTTTTTAAAAGAGAGTGAGAGAGGAGAGAGAGAGAGAGAGAGAGAAAGAGAGAGAGAGAGAGAAAATTTTTTAATATTTATTTTTTAGTTCTCGGCAGACACAACATCTTTGTTGGTATGTGGTGCTGAGGATCGAACCCGGGTCGCACGCATGCAAGGCGAGCGCGCTACCGCTTGAGCCATATCCCCAGCCCTCCCGTGTAGTTTTAATTTTCATTTCTCTAATTGCTAGAAATGCTGAATTCGTTTATGAATTCAAGAAGCTTCCTCGTGAGCTGAGGTTGTAGCTTAGTGGTGGAGTGCTTGCCTTGCACACATGAGGCACTGGGTTTGATACTCAGCACATCATAAAAATAAAATAAAGGTATTCTGTCCATTTATATTATATATAAAAAAAGTTTTCTGGTAGACTTTTTTGGGTCTTCTAAATATAGAATCATATTGGCAGCAAATAGTGGTAGTTTGAGCTATTCTTTCCCTATTCATATCCTTTTAATTTCTTTCTTCTAATTAATTTCTCTGGCTAAGATTTCAGGGACTATGTTGAATAGGAGTGGTGAAAGAGGGCATCCCTATCTTGTTCCAGTTTTTAGAGGGAATGCTTTTAATTTTTTTCCATTTAGAAAAATGTTGGCCTGGGGTTTAGCATATACAGCTTTTTCAATTTTGTCAATTGCTTCTTCTGTATCTATTGAGATAATCATGTGGTATTTGTCTTTATGTGATGTATTTGTCTTGATGTGATGTATCACGTATATTGATTTCCGTATGTTGAACCAACCTTGCATCCCTTTGATGAACCCCACTTGACCATGTTGCACTATCTTTTTAATATGTTTTTGTATGTGATTTGTCAGTTTTTTATTAAGAATTTTTATATCTATATTCATCAGGGATATTGGTCTGAAATTTTCTTTCCTTAATGTATCTTCATTTGATGTTGGTATCAAGGTGATACCAGCTTCACAGAACTGATTTTGGAAGGGTACCCTCTTTTTCTATGTCGTGGAATAATTTGAGGAGGATTGGTGTTAGTTTTTCTTTGAAGATCTGGTAGAACTCAGCTGAGAATCCATCTGGTCTTGGGCTTTTCTTCATTGGTAGGCTTCTAATGGTGTCTTCAATTATATTTCTTGAAATTGATCTGTTTAATTTTTCTATGTCCTCCTGATTCAACTTAGGTAGATCATATGTCTCTAGAAAACATTTCTTTTACCCAGGCCTAAGCTCTGCCACCTCCAAGCCACAACCTTAGTAATAAGGAAAATAGAGACCATGCAATGTTGAGCTTACTTCAGTTTACCTTACAACATACCTACAATAGTGCCCATCTTTGATTTAGACATTAGAATAGTAGATAATGTAACCTGGTATTAATACTGATAAAGTACTTGCCATGTGCCAAACACTAGGCTGAACGTTTTACATATAATAATTTATTTCCCAAAGTAATCTTTCAAGTAAGTACTTTTGGTTCCTTTGGTTTTTGTTTTAAAAAAAATAAAGCTCAGAGGAGTTCAATAATTTGTCCCAGGTTTACAACTAATGAATGGCAGAAAACAGATTTGGACTCAGATCTATGACTCTGTCACCTGTATTATGGCACCTGCCCAAAGTTCATACATGACACAATGCAAGAAAGTTTAGAGGTGAACCGATATTGGGTTGTAAAAGGTTTAACCTAATCAGTGCATCAATCCCTTGATAGGGATTTAACTGGTTGGCAACTGTAGGCATGTAGGATGTGTCTGGAGGAGGTAAGTAACCAAGGACATGCCTTTGAGGTTTATATTTTGTCCCTGGTGAGGAGAGCCCTATCTGCTTTCTGATTGATGCGTTCTGAGCTGCTTTTCTTTGTCACACCCTTCTGCCATGATGTACTATCTCCAGCCCCAAGTAATGGAGTCAGGCATCCACAAACTGAAACCTCTGAAATCTTGAACACCATATAAACTTTTCTTCCTCTAAAATTCTTCTTCTCACATCTTTTGGTCACAACAGTGAGAAAGTTGACTAAAACGCCCTGCCTAAGGAAAGGGGTCTCCAAAAACCCTCCACTTCTTCACATATGCATCACACTCATAAATTCATTTTCATTGCTACATGATTTCTTGTTTTCCTTTCCAGTATGGAGAAAATGTACTTAAATTGCTACCCATTAGTGAGAAATATGGCTTATGCACTTAGTGTACTGTAAATATGAATATATACCTATTAGTTATGCTGATAAAACATTTCAATAAGACGTAAATAAATGGTTTACATCTTTCTGAAGACATGCATGCTTAAGGATTAAATGACTTCTCTGATTTTCCATGAAAAATAAAAAATACCAGGTTATAGTGATAATAATTACCATCTACCTCTTTTACTTCACCTACAGTAGAAAAGAAAGATAAAATTCCCTGCTTCTTCAATTTTCCAATATCTTCTCACTTGGGCAGAGACTGATTGTTTCAAAGGTGGAAAGCAGTTTAGCAGTATCTACAGACACAGCTACCACCTGTAACAAATGAGTCCTCTCTTTAATGGTCCTGACAAATGTAGGCTCTCACTGGTGTCAAAGAGTTTTCTCCCATGACTTCTAATAAAACTCCACCAGCTATCTTCAGTAGCTCTCCCTAAGCCAAATGATTTATCACACTATTTACAACATTCAATTCCCCACACCGTCAACACCTCTGAACCTTCCCCTTTAGATGTCAGGATTAACTTCAACACTGAAAATGCCATACAAGCTAGAGCTTGAGTCTGTCTTGCTCAATATTCTATGTCAAATACAAAGTAACTGCTGAATCAACATTTATTGTAATAAACAATGGCAAGAAAACAAGTTAGACGATACCATTTAACCAGCATCCATTCTAATAAAATTTCCCTGGAATGGTTACATGAATCTGTTGTTTTGAATACCATCAATTAAGAACTCAAAATATAGAATATAGAGCCTCTATCTTTAAGCTTTAACATAAAAGTAGGTTTTTTTTAACAATATTTAGTTTGAATTCACTTTAATGTAATGATTTTTTTGTTGTTGGTTTTTTTTTTTTTTTTTTTTTTTTTTTTTTGGTGCTGGGGATTGAACCCAGGACCTTGTGCATACAAAGCAAGCATTCTACCAACTGAGCTATATCCCCAGCCCTCCTCATTTTAATATTTTCAATATCACTTTTTCTCATTTCTTCTGGTTAGAAAGAAACCTCAAACAACCAAAGAATGATTTCTATGTTTTAAATCTACACATATAATATTTTTAATATAACTAAACCTGTGTCTTTAACAACTACATTTCTTCAGATAAGAATGTAGTTTCCTAAATCCAAAAAAAGGATGTAAGTTATATCTGTAGTTCATAAACCACTTGTCAATCACTCACATAATTCAAGAACACCATACATATTTATCTCTGCATTCATTTTTTAAACAAATATTGCAAAAAGATTACACACAATGTGAGAAATGTCACCTAAATGCTAAAAACCTGGTAAATATCAATTCTTAATGGTAGATTCCTTTCTATCATTAAAATAAATATCAGCTTCCTGTCTACTTTCAATTTTGCTGAATGCCACCCACTTACAAATTAAACTATAATAACTCAAAATATCCAGTTATATTTTGCCTACAATTTCTCAATTTTTCCCACTTCTGAAATTCATAATTTATTTGACAAATTCAATACAAAAACTATTTACAAACCTCCACCCATCCTTTTGGAGATAACTGAAGGCTCCATCAACAACGCTTGCAAAGAACTGTCCTCCTGTGATGAAGAGGGTGTTAATGGTAACTAGTCGGCCTCTTAGATTGGGTGGCGAGACCTCCGCAATGTACACTGGCACTGTCATAGATGCAATGCCTAGAAAGAAAGTGAAAAGTGACCATTAGACACTTAAGCAAGATTTCTAATGTTACAAATATTAACAGAGAATTAAGACATATACCTATGGGCTTGGTGTTCTACTTCAAACAAAAATTACCACATATTTGAAGCTTGTGTTTATACCTAATAGGGTACCACTGAAGATAAGTATGTTGGATACTGACTCAGGGTACCATTTTTTTTATTATCATTTGAAAGCCTATAAATAAAGGTACCTCTGAAGACCTCAAATAACATTAGAATGTATAAGTGTACATTATAAATTTTAAGGTCTAAAAATAGAAAAATGCTCCCTAGAAAGAATATCATTACTGAAATATGTTTGCTCTATATGGAAATGTAATCAGACAACAATAAAAATAAAAATTATCCCAGAATACATATTAACTATTCAAAATCGTTATTTCCAACAAATACAGCAAAGCTTTAAGTTGGTTTACTCATAAAACCCATATTAAGTTACCCTATTCAATTGTCTAGTTTACATTTCAGAAATGGCTTAGAAATTGGAAAGTACCTTAAGGAATTTACAGTTCACAAAAATACGTGATGTTAGACATAAAATAAAGTTTCATGGCTAAGGTGTATTTAGTTATATTGGCTTCAAATTTTTTCTCTATTTAAAATTAATGTGGCATGATCTCTGGCATTAGCTCTAACTTCACTGATAATCAGAATCACGGTGTGACTTTTCTGTTCATTTGTTTTAATGAAGATGCCCTCACCTTACCTCAAGACTACCAAATTGAAAACTATACAGATGGGAGATGGGTTTGGTTTCAAAAATCCTCCAGAAGTGATCTTGACATTCACTATGTTATTTTTTTAAATATTTATTTATTCATTCATTTATTCAGTTATAGGTGGACAAAATAGCTCTGTTTTTATGTGGTGCTGAGGATCAAACCCAGTGCCTCATGCATGCTAGGCAACCCCTCTATCTCTGAGCCACAACTCACTGTGTTATTTTAAAAACTCAAGTTCTATGGTGCAGAACTTTGAGTCAATAAAAAAATGTTTTAAAGAAAACCTCAGCCCTGCCCGCCACATCTCTCTCACTCCCATGTGGCACTTCCAATTTCCAGGTATATCTGTTTATGTAGACTAAAACTAGTATCTAATCAATACTCACCAAGACCTCATTGGGAAAACCAAAAAGAGCAGGGTTATTAACAAAAATTTAGTTGCTTTTTATCTGTAGCTATCAGGAGCCATCCATGGACTATGTGTGGACCAAATTGACATGGAAGCCCATTGAATAGGAAAATCTGGTATTTGGGACCTTCCAGTGGCAATCCCACTGGTTAACACCGCCCATACACATGAGTCTTATTCAGCTCTGCCAACTCCTACACAGCATCAGAGATGGTACTGTAGCTACACAGCCTCTCTGAGAGGTGTGAGCCTGCCATGATGCCAATCAACCAGTTGACTGCAGGACATCAAGAAGCAAGACTCTGCCCTGAAACCTTATCCCTGCCTTTGATATACCTCCTTAAATAAACCACTGGAGCCATTTTTTAATTATTCTGTTCCAGCTCCTACAAGGACTGGAAGGATCTCCCAGGCACTCTGCTTTAAAACCTATTCTGACTCTTGTCTTTTATTTCTTCACTAATTATTTCAGACTATTTTCTCAGGTGTATTATCCTCTCCTGACCAGGAGAAATTACCCTGGCCAGGCTCTGGCTGCCTTGCAATATGTAGCCATCATAAATCAATTCCTACATTAAGCCAAAATATTCATAAGTTGCACAATAGACACATGTAGAATTACTTCTAATAATTTTTTTATGACATCAAAAAAACAAGTCTGTATGAAAGAAAATAGCACCAAAAAACCTATAGCTTGTTTGCTTTAAAAGGGATGTTGGGTGTGCTGTCACATTCAATAAAACAGACACAATTCTAATCTGGGTAACAGCAATAGTTGTGCTTCTCAATATTTTTTTTTCCCAGTGCTGGGAATCCAACCTAAAGCCTCACATACACTAGGCAAGCACTCTACCACCCCCAGCCAACCAAATGATTTTTGCTTATTGATGGCTGGTATAAATCATACAGCTTTTTCTCATTTCCCTCCATATGCAGTAATAGAGGCCTGCCTCCACCTTGTGTTTTGGACTACAGGGTACTCATTTGGTGAACAGAACTCCCTCCTGATGTCACAGTAGTGTGCAGTTTCACCTATTATAAGTTTTTCTTTTGTTTTATTTGCTGTGTTCTATCTTTGAATAAGGCAAATAAATGGACAAACAGACAAAATTTTATTTAAGAAACACATTTACTTCTAGAAAATTCACTGTATTGTTGCGAAACTACTAATAAGTAACTATTAAATTTGCACACAAGTAAAAGAAATAAAAATACTTTCTACCAATGTCTCTGCTACTGTCAGCATATGAAAATAATGACCTTTATTATTCATTGAATAAGAAAGTGTCATTATGGGCTGGGAATGTGGCTCAAGCGGTAACACGCTCGCCTGGCATGCACAGGGCGCTGGGTTCAATCCTCAGCACCACATAAAATAAAGACGTGTGTCCACCGAAAACTGAAAAATAAATATTAAAAAATTCTCTCTTTCTCTTCTCTCTTCTCTCTCTTTAAAAAAAAAGAAGAAAGTGTCATTAGACACAGTATGAATTATCTTTTCAATTAAATCATCACCTAAACAGCTAAAAATTTCCATTTGACTTACTACTGAGTTTAATAGCACAGACCACCTAAAATGCCCTTTGCCTAATTTCCTACAAATGTCAATGAGTTAACTTTATATTCTTATTCTATTACTATTAAAACATTTCAATCAAAAGTCAAAAATCAAACACTAATTTATTATTTGTATTTCTTTTTCTGTACTGGTCTATCTGTAAACAAGAATTCAGCTGCTCTCTCCAGCCAGGGGTCTTTAATTGAGCCATCTAACCCATTAAGCATGGGAAATCAGGAAGGTGGGTTTTAGGCAATGTGTGCTTGTCACAAAATCCATAAATCTTACAAGAACTGCACACATGTCCTTATGCCCTTGATTGTTTAGGATAAATACCAGAGCATTAAAAGTAACAGGTAATGGCAAAGGAAAAAGACAGAGGAACTATAAAAAGTCAGAGCCATTGTATTCAGAGTTGGAAAGAACCCCAAAAGATCTATCCAATGAGTGCTCACACACTGACTTTTAACTACAACTCCCTACATTCTGTCAGATATTTTATGTGTGCTGATTGTCATTAATCTTTTGCACACCTCTATTAAGGACACGTAATTATTCCCATTTTATAAAGAAGAACTTTACCCCGGGGAAGTAAGTTGAAGAACCAGACTTAAAAACCAACAGATTCCAGTCCCAGTTTTGAAGGCTATACTGAATGATCAGCATGGATTGAAGGCAGGCTCATGAATCAGTGGGTTTCAACTCCAACCTTGCCACTTACCAGCTGGTTAAAATTACATAAACCTTCTGGGTCTCCAGTTCCTAATCCAGAATATGGGAACAAAATTCCTTCATAGGGATTGACAAAAGTCAATAAATAGAGTAAAACACTTAAAACTACACCCAGCTTGCAGAAGGCAGCCAATAATTTATCAACATTTTTTATTATTGTCTCTAATTATAAGGTATCTCAATTTTCAATTCAGTTCAATCTGTGTTTGGTGTTGATGTTAAGAGGCCGGGTGTGGTGGCATATGCCTGTAATCCCAGTGGCTCAGGAGGCAGGAGGATCAAGAGTTCAAAGCCAGCCTCAGCAACTTAGGCCCTAAGCAATTCAGTAAGACTCTATCTCAAAATAAAATATATTTTGGGGGCTGGGGATGTGGCTCAGTGGTTAGACCTCTGGGTTCAATCCCCAGTAACAAAAAAAAAAAAAAAGAGAGAGAGAGAGAGTATACATAAACAACAATGCCCCTGCTATGAAGGAAACTAGATACAATCCTTATATAGAAAAGCATGTAATCAAATGAGTAATTTAAGACACATGGTAAGGGCCATAATGAAGCCATTCGCTGGTCTTTTCCTGGTGATGCTGACAAATGTTGCCTGCTGATGATAATTAGGGGGCAACTAGGAAAGGCTGGGCAGACAATTCAACACAGAAGAGAATGTTTAAGAATGTAAATAACACAGGGTTTCTTCAGAGATAAACAGAAAATGTGAAGCAGAATGTGAGTGAAGACAGATGGTAGGTAGAAATTAAATTTTGAATGTTGCATCCAGTAACCAATGAGCATTTGTAGAACACCCCACTAAACATGGCGGAGTTTGCACTGTATGAGGCAGAGACACCTTCTGTCCTCATGCAGCTTAGGGTCTCTGGGAAGTGTAAGGAACATGAGTGTACAGTAAAGGGAACGGCCCAGTCTGAGGAGTCAGAGAGTCCCCAATAAAGAATTCATATGTAGGCTGCAATCTGGTGAAAGAGTAAGCTGGGGTGGGGGGCAGGCCAAGAGGCACTTTAGACAATCAGACCTGCTTAGACAAAGGCCTTGAGGAAGAAAGAAATGCACCCTGCTGAGGAAAGAGAATGATTTTCTGAGAGATGGGCGGTGACCAATCAGACTATACAGGAATTGAAAGGCCAAATTAAGGATTTGTTACTCAGAAGCCTATGAATGGTGTGAAAGAGAAAAAGGCAAGATCAGATTCAGTTTTTTAAAGGATGATTCTTGTTGGGGTGTGGGGAATTGATCTCAAGGGATCAACAATGCATGGACATTGAGTGAAACAGAGGAGAGAACCATCAATTTACTATTCAAACTACAGAGCATCTGGATGGAATGAAATGGAGACGGACAGAAAGAAGTGGTGGACAGTGTTAAGATGAAAAAGGCAACTAGGAGCATGCTGGTACATGTAGACAGCATGCTGGTACATGTAGACCCAGGAAGCAGCAAGTTCGGATGGAAGATAATCAGGTCATATTGCAGAGTGCCTGAATCAGAAGTGCTCTGTGAAATATCCAAACAGGTAACCAACAGAGCACCTTATAAGCGTGCCAGAAGTACAGGCAACTTATAAGTGAGTGTTCTCAGCCTCCCTATTTCTCCATCCAAAGAAAGTCTTTGCTAGAATAACTGACCTCTTTCTTCTCTCTTCCTCAAAGGATAATTCGGATTTTGTCAGCTAATTCTTGATCCCTTATCATGTTAGGCAAAAAAAAAAGTGAGGGTAGGCAAGGCAAAAGATCTGATGTGTGGGGAGAAGTTCAGAAGAAAAAGGCTGGAGAGTTGCAAATGATAGGCTCAGAGGGAGTCTGGGGAAAATGGGAGCCTGTGTCAAAGGGACTGAGACCAGTTGGGGAGGAGAGGGGATGAAGGATTTTAAGAACTGCTGCTGAGTTATAACCTACATGCTATTATCTTCTTCAAGAGACATAAGTTAAGAGCAAGTACAGCTTTTCAATTGCTTTCAGTGACTGGACTGTATTTCTTGAAGAGCAACTTCAAATAGATTTGGTCAATAAAGCTTAGAAGTTCACAAGTACCTGAAGCCCAAAAGGTGGTTCTGTGCGCATGGTACACAGAACTGTGACTATGGGAATGGATAAAGACCACTTTATCAGAAAAGGAGTAAGAATGCCCAGAACAAAATGCAGTTCTGAAAAATTCCAGCATTTGAGGAACTGCTAGAAGGGGGGAGTGGGAGGTAGATGATGAGCAAGCATCGACAGTATCCATGAATACCATGTTATTTCTAAAGGCTTTCCAAGTCAATTATTTTATCATCTTGGATCATCCTATCCATAGGTAGGTGAGAGAGATATCAGGCATTTCCCTATAAAACATAAAGAAACCCAGCTTCAGCAACAGACATAAGGAGATTTTCATAAAGTTACACAGAAGTTAAGGTCAAAGTAAACCTTGCGGATTTAGGTTCCCAACCTTTGAAAAGTGCCATCAAAGACCAGGCATCATGCCTCTGTTTAGAACATAATCCTTTGAAAAAGGCCAAGAACCACTTTATTTTTTACCCTATCATCCACGCTAGTGCACATAAGGGTCCAAGGGGCAGAAAGGTCTTTCCCCTTTCCTATCTCTCCTGCCTGCTATTTATGCCGCCTGCATGCTAAAGAGCTTAGGACAGTGAGTAAGAAAAAGAAGAACTTGATATAATTATTTGTATAATTTTGAGCTAGCCAAATTTAAACCCACAATACTGCTACATAAATTGGAGTAGTAACAAGTTCCATGTTCCCTCTATTCACCTGGGTTCAACAGGCATCTTTTAAGCCCCTTCTTATTAATTCTGCTTGCTACTTAAAAAACAATGCATCAAACCATAATTTATGGGTTCCCAAACATGAAGCCTACTTTTGAAAAACTTGAGCTATTAAGGCTATATTACCCCGAAACTTTCCCAAGACAAATCTAACAAAAGACAGTTAAGTAAAACCTCTAGACAGGACGGTTTGTTTTAAATTACTATTATGTATATGTATAACTCAGCCCTATATTTAGATAAACCATGGGAACATTCATTTTTAAGTATGTAAAAACTTCCGCAGTTATTAGCCTAAGAAAAGACTTAGGCTGGGCTTGTGGCTCAGTGGTAGGTAGAGTGCTTGCTGAGCCCATGTGAGGCACTGGGTTGGATCCTCAGAACTATATAAAAATAAAAATAAAGGTATTGTGTCCATTTACAACATTTAAAAAAAAAAAAGAAAAGACTCACATTTCTGCTCTGGCATTATAGCCCAAAGAATATAGTGTTAAGATACCCAAAATTAAGAAGTAAGCATTTCAGAAAGGTAAATAGCAAGTAATACAAGAAGTTAAGAAGAGTTCTATGAAGGGCTTTTATTTCTTCCATTCTCCAATCACTAATTCAATAAAAGAAATGCCTGGGGAAAGAAAAAATAAGTTTTTAATAGATCACACTAAACTCATGAATTGAAATTAACAGAAGAAATGCAGTGGTACAAGTTACTAGAGTAAACATAACCACAAAAATCCATGTTGGTATTGTCTCTTGAGAAGTTTGAGATTCTTCAAAATAGAAGTTTACATCGATGAAAACTCATCATCATGATCAGCTTGAGGAGTTTCATCAGAAAACAGAACCTTAGACACCACAGTGCAACCAGATTCAGACCCTGCCACGCTGCCAAGCTGATTCACCACCTAAACAGCACAGAACCCTCTTGAGTGCAGAAGTTAGCTTTTAAAAGCTGCTGGAAACCCTTTTAAAGGTCTGAGTCAGAGGTATAAGTAATTTCATAACCAAATAGCATTAGAAAATCCTGTTGTGATGGATAAATACCCATGAATCACAGCAGTCTCTCAGCATGATAAGCCATGCAGCAACTAATTAGCTTCTTAGAAGTGCATGAAGCTACCTTCTAATAATAATGTTTCTTGAACAAGAAGGATAATGATGTCCTAATTTCATTTTGTAAATTATTGCTTTATCATCTCTAACAAAAAAAAAAAAAACTTTAATGAAAAGAAACAGAGTCTAAGAAAACTGTATCCCTCACTGTAGTTGTTTGGGTTTGGCCGTCTTGGCCACCACTGATATGTCTGCATTCTTCTAAATAGTCAAGTGTCCATAGTTACCAGATTGTCAACACAACACAAAATTCAGTTTTCACTTTTTTCTACTAAGGCTTAAGGCACTCTCAGAAGATGCTGGGCAACTTCAAAGTACACCCAAGACAGAAAAAAAAAAAAAATGCCTACAGCACAAAACTCAGGTAAAGGAAGATTCTGTCTTTGGGGATAACTAGCAAAGCTAATGTTTTTCATCCTTAAAGCGCTTTTATCAAAGCATTAAAAACATATTGGCATCTGCTCGGTGTAATCTCTCATGACCTAAAATGACCTCTCCCTTTAGATTACTTGAGAATCTATCGATCTGCCCATGTCTTTTTTCCACTGGCAACATCTCAATAAAGACCGTATCACAGTTGTTTCTTCACACAGGACCAACTACAAGCTTGTTAATGGAATGAGCCTATCTCACATCATCTTTTGTACTATCACTTGCTTAAATGTCAAGCCCAGGCCCGGGCACTGAATAAGCACTTAAAAGTTATTGATTAGTACTGTGGGATGTAGACACAAAAATCATATTCTTTTAAATTAGTGTTAACCAATTGGCTTTAAACTAAAAATGATATTTGATAGGAAAAAATCTGGAAATAACAGGTAAGAAGGTAAATAAAAATTACAACTAATCATCCACAGGTGACCACTATTGAAATTTGGTTATAACATTCAATGTTTTTTCCACACGTCAATAACTTCCATTTAATGTGCTGCAAGCATTTTTCCTCTCTTCAAGCTTCTGACATTACTATGCAGGTACCATAAATACAGATGGTAACTGAGTGCAAGATGTTATGTATCCAACCATTTTCAAAACAATTAGGATACAGCACAGTACTGAGACCAAAGAAAATACCTAAGCAAAACACATCCCTACACAGCCACATATAACAATCTGGACACTGATCTGGAACCACTGCAGTACATAATCATTTTAAGTAACAGTGTAATATTCCAATATTCCAACATACATACTACTAAAATGTAGATAATCATCTCCTTCTTGTTCCATATTTAAGTCTACATACATCAGGATGAGAAGCTACAATTTTTAGTTATCAGATGTTCTGCCTTCCAGGGAGAATATTCATGAATGAAATTAACTTTGAGTTTAGTCCCAAGGAAGAAGAGTGTCATAAAGATGAGAAGTATTCCTGCAAAACAAAGATGGGAAAGGGCAGGGAAAAAAACACTAAAAATGATAGAACTTTTTGATGGGAAGAGATGGAAAATAAATTAATATATATTCAAAAAATTTCCTGAGATAGGATTGAAGAGGTTATAAATATGAGAGAGAGAAAGAGAGACAGAGAGCACTGTATGAAGTGCTGGGAAAGCAAAAGCAGTATTCTTTTACACCTGACAAATGGAATGCACAAAGGTTAATAAGAAATCAATATGCTTCCCCAAGGCAGTGAATTCAGCAAGCCTGAACACAGTGGTGCTCTGTCATATTTAACTATTCAACATCTAGAGCAAACACTCTGAGGGCAACACAAACTCAGAACATAAACAGGAGTTAATAGGTGGTGAATCAGGCAAATACAGATTATAATTGTACAGGTGTCCACAGAACAAACGCACAAGGGATATGTACTAGAATTTAGGTGTAGAAATACACATCCAATAGATACACAAGGTTGATAAGTAAAACTGAAGGAACTACTAGAATAAATAAACACAGCCCCCCAGTTTTTTTTAATGTAAAAGAAGATATGGCCTTGCCTAAAGCAGGGAGGAAAACCATGAGTAGCAAATTAATGTAAATAAAAAGACAACAGAATAAAATTAAACAGAGAAATGGGTCAGGAACCGCAACAACACTAAAAATTTTATAGCAGAAAATATAAATAACAGCAGAAATAAACACCATCCTGAAGGCAGTAAAGAACAGAAATGAAGCTGTGTGAAAGTAGAATCAGAAGTATGGAGCATCATTATGAGATGTTCTCTAGGAATGGAAAGAAAATGATAAACGATATTGTTACAAGGGAGATTTCTATAAGAGAAATAAATGGGCCCAGTAGGTACTAACAGCTAGACACATCCTGGGAAACCCTAGGATTTTAAAGGTTAATGAATACTTATTATCATTATTTGTTATAAAATAGGATAGAAAGGAAAAAACAGCTTATACCCACAAAGTAATAAAAATTAGGCAGCATGAAATGCTACAAAGCAACAATTACAGGTATTTGAGGGGGAAATGCTATGGCGCAAGAATTTCATACCCTACACAGTTGTCCTTCAGGGCATATGAAAGCCATTTTCAGGCTGAGAGAAACCAAGACAGACCACCCATATATTATTTTTGAAGCAACCTTTAAATGAATCCTAAGACTTAGCAACTTCAAGGTCTGAAGGTTCATTTGGAAGGCTTAGAGGAAATGTCTTCAAGTACTTTGCAAGACAGAAATCTGGCTGAACAAGTAGAATATTGATTTCTTCCCATGGTTCCTTTCTTTTCTCTGCAACACCTTTCTTGAGCTACATAGGAATAATTTCTTGAATTTTCTGATCACCACTTCAAAGCATTGGCTGGTATTTTTGTGTTCCAGTATTTGGTAATAATGGCAAAACACTTTACTTAGTTGGAACACTATGTCTGAATACTTATTCAATAAAAATTTCAACTTATTTTTTAATGTTCAAAGAAACCCACACAAAATAAACACAATGTCCATCTTAAGTATCAAAGATTTCCATTAATAATTCCCTGTGGCTCTAAAACTCTCAATAACCCTGGGCTTTTGAGTTTTATACTGTGGTAAAGAAATTAAAAATCATATAAGCACCCACCAACAATTATCATCCTTCTCAGCCTCTTCTAATATGATCATTCCATCTATAGCATATGAATGTCCCTATGCTGCTTATATTAAAAATCAATATCTTAGCTGAGTGCCATGGTGCATGTGATCCCAGCTATTCAGGAGGCTGAAGCAGGACAATCATAAAATTTAAGCCAGCCTGGGCAATGCAGAAAGTCCATCTTAAACACATACACACACCAAAAAAAAAAAAAAAAAAAAAAAAAAATCACATAGCTAGTTACCAGAAAGAGCTTGAAAATAAATTTTTAAAATATTACAAATATTATAAAATAGAAAGTACCATCAAAAATTCTTTAAAAACTTAAAGCAAAATTATGACTATTTTATCACATTAAAGAATACCTAAATATTAATAGATACACTATGCTTGTGGACTAGAAAATTCAACATCATGAAGATATTAAGATGCAGAGGAGGTGGGGGGAATGGATTGTTTAATAAATGGCTGGGAGACAAGTGAACATCTCTAAGAAAAAAAATGAAACTGGGCCCCTACCCCTTGCTACCTACCTAAGCCACTTCCCGGTTTCTTAAAGAAACACTTCCAAAAGCAAATTTTTCCATTTTTTAGGACATAAGTCAGGTTATTTGGAGAGGCTATTGTTTTGTAATGTGAAAATCTACAAACCTTCCACTTAGATGCCCTAGCTGATGGCAGGGATAGGGCTCTGACCAGAAATCAAGATTACTATAGATTACCATAGTACAGATTTAGGAAAAACACTGTTATTCCTGATTTATCTTACTGCTATACGTGTTTAGAAAGTAAAAACATCCATAGCTTATGAACATGGAGACTGCCATAAAGGAGAAAATACTGATTATTTGCCAATAATATAAATAGGTCAGAGAGAAATAGTCTGATTTTATATACATTTGAGAATTTTCAGAAGAAAAATGCTTATAATTAACAATAAAATTAGAAGTCTATAAAATATCTTAGGAGTACTTTCAGAATAGAAATAGCTAAACTATATTTACAGTATAACATAATCTTTCACATTCCTAAAAAATTATACTGAAATCCCTATTTTAAAATATACTAAACTGTTGGGGCGGGGGAGACCTAAAAAGTTTAGTATAAATACACATCTTGGGCATGAAAATATTTTTCCTAAAATTTTTGAAGGCAAAACTAACATTATGCTCTAAATTTACAGAAAATTCTCCCTTTTTCTATTACTGTTTAAATTTTTAATTGACATATAATCAAAATATTTATGGGGTCTAGTGTGGATAGTCTGACACACATACAATGTGTAATGATCAAATCAGCATGATCAGCATTTCCATCTCCTCCAATATTTACCATTACTTTGTGCTAGGAACCTTGGAACACCTTTATTCTATTTATTTATAAAACATGTTAAATTGTTGTAAGCTATAGGCATCCACAGTCATTACCTAAGGCTTATCTTCTAACTGTATTTTGATACCGTTATCTCCACATTCCCCTGTCCTTATCCTTTCCAGCCTCTGGTCACCACTTCCCTACACTTGTGAAATAACATTTTTTAGCTTCCACATGTGCAAGAACATGCAGTGTTTGTCTTTCTGTGTTTGTTTTGGTTAACTTAATGTCCTTTAGTTCCATCCCCATTACCATAAATGAAGGACTTCATTCTTTATGGTTGAACAGTCTATGTGTATACACCACATTTTCTTTATCCATTCACATACCAAGGGACACACTGGTTTATCTACATCGTGATTACTGTGAACACCCCTGCAAGAAATATGAAAGTACAGGAATGTCTTCAATAAACTAATTTCCTTTGGGATATATACCCAGTAATTTAGAGAGCTGGATCATTCAGTAGTTATATTTTTAGTTTTTTGAGGAACCTCCATACTATTTTCCGTAATGGCTATCATAATTTTCCTTCCCACCAACAATGCACTCGGTTTCTCTTTCTCCACAACCTGACTAACATGTATTTTGTCTCTTTGATAACAGCCATTCTAATTAGGGCGAGATACCTAATTGTGGCTTAAATTTCCATTTTCCAAATGATTGGTGACGGCATTTTTTTCATATATTTGGCCATATGTATGTATTCTGAGAAATATCTACTTAAAAAAAACAATATGATTAAGAAATGGACAAGTGATTTAACTATTTTTCCCCTTATATATTCTGGATATTAATGCCTAGCCAGATGAACAGTTTGGAAACATGTTCTCCAGTTCTACAGGTTGGCGCTTCACTCTGTTGACTCTTTTGCTGTGCAGAAAATTCCTTAGCTTAATACAATCACCTCGGTCTATTTTTGCTTTTGCTACTTAGGTTTTTGGGGTCTTGTCCAAAAGAAAATCATTGCCTAGACACCAATGTGTTGTCTTCCCATTTTTTTGTGTTTGTTCTCTTTCTTTCATCACTGTTTTGCAATTTTCATCATAGAAATCATTTATTTCCTTGGTTAAATTTATCCTATAATGGTGGTTTGTTTTTGCAGCTGCTGTGAATGATTTTTTTTTTTTATTTTTCAGCAACTTTGTCATTCATGTATTAATATGCTGCTGATTTTTGTAAACCCATTTTGTATCCAGAAAGTTTACTGAATTTATCAGTTCTAATGGTTTTTTTGGCGAGAGTCTTAAGAGTTTTTGTTTGTTTGTTTGTTTGTTTTTGTTTTTTTAATCACGTCTTCTACAAACAGAATACTTCGTCTCTTTTTATTTGGTTGTCTTTTATTTCTTTCTCTTGACCAACTGCTCTGGCTAAGCCTTCCAATACTATGTTGGATAAAAACAGTGAAAATGAACATCAAAATCATTCCTTTTGAAAGCTCAAATTATTTATTTGCTTTGCCTGTGTGGCTGAGAACCTGATGATGCAAGAATAAAGAGACACTATCTCACATTTTTGTAACGACTTTAAAGGGAAAAAAAGGTTAACAGTTACTCAGATGTATATACAACTATCATTTTTCCAGAATCAATTTCGTTAGTTCTTAAGTCCTTACATACAGTACTTCATTAATTCATCTAATCAATTTTTATTCTATCCAAAATAATGAGACAAATCTATACATTTCAATAGCTAAAAATTTCCTGTGCAATTTTTTGTCTTTTGAGAGGTTTTTCATTGTTGTTGTTGTTGTTGTTTTATTATTATTTTTATTTTTTAACTTTAGTTTTAAAAGCAAAAGGCAGGGGTGGGGCGGGGAACAGTTCCAGGACTACTTTCTGGAACTTTCACAAAAAACTTGCTTCAATATTTACTTGAAACCCAAATTTGTTTTCCTTTTGACAGACAGGAGAATAAGGAGATATTCCTGCCAACAATTCATCAAAACATAATGTCTACATCTAAATTAGTAAAAAAATGAAAAAAAAGCAGCTGCTGTGTCTCTATTCAGAACCACATGGCAGCTGTAAAAAGGGTTTTTATTCTCCCACTTGCAAGTCAGTACATCAAAACCCTTGCCCAGGAGTACACCAGCAACTTCCACCCTAATTGCAGAATTGCCATAGCAATGAAATGACAATAGCCCCACACACACACACACGTTCACTTGGACTACCAAGCATGGGCTATTTATAACTGGAAGAGCAACTCCAACAAGAAAGTCAGGATAGATTAATTAAGGTATATAAATCCAAAAATGTTAGAGACTTGGCTTTGTTTTACTCAGCTTACACCATAAAAATGATGGCTACATAATTTCATTAACTATTTTTTTCCTTTTGTTAAAACCAAACACCAGTGCTTACAGAACACACAAAAGAGTGTCATTTTTCTCCAGTACACTTTGTATGAGAAATATTCAGCATGGAATATGTTTTAAATCATAAAGTCCATTTGTCACAACAAGGGGATGTTAAATTTTTAACTTGTTTCAAAAATATTTCTATTTTATTTAAACATAAATTAAATTACAAAAGATGGTCTAATTATTTATTGATAAAAGGAAGAAAAGAACTAAAATGACAATAGTCTTTAAAAAAGACTAATGGACTTCCAAGTGCAAGGAATTTCTTTTTATTATCAAGGGAATCTCATTACAAGTAAGGTCTCATGGCTTTTGGCCTTATTAAAATTGCCCAAATCAGAATTTGTTATGAGCTAACTACATTTCACAATAAGAGCTCAATAGATTAAGTTTTCACCATAGCAATAGGGCAAAATATTTAATCAAAACTATCACTATTGCAACAAGGATACTATTCAAGACTATTGTAAGATAGTGTTGAGAAGCAACAGTAGAAATTATGGTAAATCATAATTTACATTAATAGAAGTGCTTCAAAAATATGTTTGATATGGTTAATTAACTAAATCAGAATGAAATAATTTTCATGTTGAATTTTAATTCAAAGAAAATTTTTTCTTAAAACTGAATAATACCAACTAAAATAAACACCTTAAAATCAGAACACTGTGTCCTTTAATTTTAAGGATATCAAAGCAAATCACCCTCCCTTAGATTTTTTTATCTTTTGATATAATTAGTTGAGCAAATACTGTGTATGGTCTATATTGATAATATCAGAAGTAGTACCAATTCTTGAAAAGCTTCAAGCCCATCTATTAGGAAAACACAGAATCCCAATACTTAAGTGAGATGAGAAAACAAAATAAAGGTAAATCTAGCCATGGTAGATTACAAGGACAGGAATATCAACATGAAAATATAATGCTGACTATATATCTGTAGATTATTAACTTACTCTAATATGTTATCCTGCAAAATCTACCCTTTTAAAACCTCTTACATATCTTCCAGGATATTATTAAAATTCTGTATAGTACAGAAACCTTATAACTCTTCTACCATCTGAGATGACTCCTGCAGTCAAATTATTTTTAGAGGATAGGAATTTTTGGCTGTGATATTTACTAGAAAACATACCCATAATAAAGACAAGGTAGACGAGGAGCAAAGAGATAATGATTTTTTGAACTCATGCTCTGAGCAGGTTGTGCATACATGCTTTCCTTTTAATTCTCAAAAGAGTACTTTGAATTAGGTTTTGTTATGCCCATTTTATAGCTAGATAAAGAATTAAAAGCTTGAACAGATTAAAGAAAAGACAAGGTCATAAAGTCGTATATGGCAAGAGAGCTAACCAAATATTCATGCTTCCACAGATAAAGAAATCTCTACATGTATTTATAGGTGATACACTTTTTAAAAAGAATTTTTGGAAATGAACATATTAAAAACAATTTAAGGGGCTAAGGATCCAGCTCAGTGGTAAAACATGTGCGTGGCATGGACAAGATCCTAGGTTAAATCCCCAACACCACCCAAAGGGAAAATAAATAAAAGAGCATGCACCACACCAATAAATGAAATGAAGCAACTTTTTATTGGATGTAACTTAATGCAGACATCTGGCTTAAATATTTATTAAAATAACTGAGACTCTTGGATCTACCAATTTCTCTAGGTAAACGGGTCTGGCCAGAAAACTTCAAGTTTTCATCTCACAATGTATAAAGCAATGAAAGGAAGGACAAGCTCTACTGAGTGGACCATGCAGTTAATGGCCCCAAAAGCCAGCCAACAAATATAGACATTGCTCCTAGTCCTGCTTATCTAAAGTCTAAATGACCTAATGAAAAAATATTGAATGACTGTCCGGTTAGAGGAGATGCAGTCTTTAAGAAAAAGAGTAATGCTGGGGTGGAGCTTACTTGCCCAACATGAAAAAGGCCCTGGGCTCAATCCTTGGCACCTCCAAAAGGGAGGGGGGGAGGGAGGGAGAGAGAGAGAGAGAGAGAGAGAGAGAGAGAGAGAGAGAGGGAGAGGGAGGGAGGGAGGGAGGGAGGAAGAAACACTAACATGAACAAGAGCCCAGGGAGAGGGGGAGGGAGAGAGAGAGAGAGATAGGAAAAGGATAGAGTAGAAAAGATTTTCATCTCCTTCAAACTGCCTAATAAACACTTACGAGATGACGACCCACAATATTCTAGAAGAATTAAGATATAAGTGAGCAATAATCATCCCAGCTCAATGAGAAAGTATTTAACCCATGCTGGAATATGATGCTGTGCCAGGAACCTGCAACAAAGCTAGAAATGAGAAACATACAATCCATTTATAAAGATGCACAATAGCAGCACATAGTAAAGCCATTCCTGAGTTCATGGATGGGGGGATATCTATGGGTTCATCAGACAGTTTCATGGAAGAAGTAGGCTTTTACATTAAAATGAGGTAAGCTAATAAAAGGAAAGTTGTTAAATCTTAATGAATAGCTACCACAGCCTCATAACTGTCAAAAATTAAATGCAGAAGTTGAAAAACCAAAAGATCCTTTTTTCTGGAATCATGACACTTAAAAATCCTAAAAATTTAAGATTAAAATTCCTAAGGAAATTAATTCAAATAAACCACTAAAGTAAATCACACATGCTATGTGGCATATGGAGAGAACAAAACATTTGGATTTCAATAACAGACAATAGTCACCTTGCAGTTTTCCTACCTATACTTCATAAGGCTCATTATTGAACCTATCTCCATCCCAGTTTACCAATTTGACAATCAGAAATGATACCACTAACTCAAGAGGTTGTAGAACTCATTAAGATAACATCTGGAGAAAGTGCCAGTGCTAGTTTACTATATGAATTCTTTTTAAATCAAAATTCCTAAGCACACACCTGTAATCTCAGCAGCTTGGGAAACAAGACGGGGTCACGAGTTCAAAGCCAGCCTCAGCAACAGCAAGGCACTAAGCAACTCAGTGAGATCCTATATCTAAATAAAATACAAAAAATAGGGCTGGGGATGGGGCTCAGTCATTGAGTGCCCCTGAATTCTACTCCTGGTACCTTCCCCCAAGATTCCTAACCTAAATTAAAGAACTTTTACTATATTTTGTGTCTTGAAAGAACTTGAATCTTTAATGATGAATTGGGAACATTATTTAAAAACAGTAAATATGGTTAACATTTTTTGAAATCTTTTTTTAACCAGCTTTTAAAAATTATTTAAATATAAATACTAATTTTACAGAATTAGTGGTAATTTCCTGTATTATTCTACAATCTTCCTAAGCATATGACTTGCTATTCAATTTTTCTTCTTCTTTCTACTAATTCTAATTAGCATCATATGTAATTAGTATCTAATTTCTTACAAGTCTATTCAGGTCACCAATGAGTGGTTGATGATATACAGTACTGCAGCAACAATGCCCCACATTAAAACAAAAAAAACAAACACCACATTTCTTTTCTCTCCTGACTTTTTGTTTCTTACTCAAAGGATATTTACCACAAATGCCAAATCATCTATTGACCTTTTCTCTTCTTTCCCCTTCTTCATTGTTTAACCACAATAAAAGGTTGCTTCCAGTGAAAAATCATTTATTCTTATCAATGATAAAGAGTATTTTGTTTTGGGGCTGGAATTGTGGCTCAGTGGTAGAAAGCTTGCCTAATACATATGAGACTCTGGGTTCAATCCTCAGCACCACATAAAAATAAATAAATAGTTATTTTTTTAAAAAAAAAAAGTGTATTTTGTTTTACAGAATGTTTATCCTTCTGAATTTCATGTACTTTCCCATAAATTTTAAAAAAATGGAAGTATTCCATAAAATGTAATGATAGATAATAACTGACAAATATACCAAACTGAGTTTTCTTATTTGTTTTCTCATCCATTCTCAGGTGAAAGCTAAAAACATCAGTAAAATGGTCCAGAATCAGTTCCGTGAGAAAAGGCCAGGCAATGCCTAAAACATCAAGAGTTGACCAGCATCTACTTGAAAGAAATTGGGCCACAGTGAAAAAGTGAATTAGGAATCACCATGTTTAAAGATGTCTAGACATAGAATAGAGGAAAACAGACTTTTTATACATTTATAACAAACAACATAATCATGCACTTGATAATGATATAACCACTACAAAGTATAAGGAAAGACTAGTATTAACCAGGTGGTACATACCTATAATCCCACTTACACTGGAGGCTGACGTAGTAGGATCACAAATTCAAGCCTCACAAATTCAGAGATTATAGGTCAGCCTTAGCAATTTAGTAAGACCCTGTCTCCAAATAAAATAAAAAGGGCTGGGGATGTAGCTCAGAGGTAGAGTGCCCCTAGGTTCAATCTATAGCATTCCCCATCCCCTTACAAAAAAAAAAAAAGTATAATTTTGCAAATATTATATACTTATTATCTGTTGAAAAGGAGGAGGAAGGAAAAGACAAAGGGAGAAAAAACAGAATTTCCCAAGATTGCAAATGCTTTATGGTATCCACTGGCAAAAGTATTATATTTTAAAAATGTATACACAGCTTAATGAAAGAAACTTCGTATTTTATGTATTCATTAGATATTTCCAGAGAGTCCTTTTGGTGGCATTCAGTAATAAAGTTAATTTCCTTTTTTATCCAGCTCGGTAAGATGAAATATTAATTGTGTGAAAAACTCTTACATGTGTCAAGCAATACGATGAAATGAAGTCAAAGAATAAAGAAAAGCCTCCTGAACTATAGTCTCCAACGTAATAGCTGACATTTCTGTAACTGTACCTCATATTTTAATCCATTAGCAACTACTAAATTACAAGCATCCACAGATGCTATCTTGCTACCATGGAAATGCAGAATGTATGAATTAATTAAAACTAGCTTAAAAAAAAAGAGCATACAGCTTCTACAGGAAGCTGTTTCTCTCAGGATGTTTCCTACCCATCCAATACTCCATTTATTTAAATCTCCTAATGATTTGCCATTTAAACTTTCTGTCAGACAAGGCACTAGTCACACATTACTTACTTGCTATGACTTATTAAATTTTGTATTAAGTCAATAGGTTTCATTACATTAAATCATTACTATGCATCCCCAATTCTACACTACTCATTACTTCTTCATATGTGATCATTTTAAGAGAAACAACTTGTGATTACTAAGTAAAGTTACTATTATGGTTGGCTCCCTTTCTATAAGAAATAAATAAGTGCTTGAATGAAGTTTCCAAACATCAGTGTTAATAAAAGTAAAAGAAGAACAAGTTCCCTCCAGAAGAAGCAAACAAAACACAATGTAACTTAGTTATATTGTTATGTAGAAAGAATATATAATTGGATGGCCAGTTAGTTGTCTGAAACCTAGAGCAACCCTAATCTAAAAATCCAAAATAGAAAGTCTCCAAAATCCAAAACTTCCTAAGTGCCAATAAAACACTGTAAGTAGAAAATTCCACACCTTTTGGATTAGGGACACTGTATAAATAGTAAATTCAGTGCCATATCAGCATATCTTCAGATGTTCACTTCCTTATTCAATGTGCCTGCTATCATTTACTTTTTAGAGCCCAGCTACGTTCTGCATTACTTCCAAGGTTTTTAGCTGTCACCAGTGAACATACAGGCTGTAGAGGACTGACACCATTTTTCATACTACATTTGAAATGCAATTGTGTCCCTTTATATAGTACAAATACTAATGGGATTTGTAACAGGCATTCCAACAAAACCACTAACAATAATTGCTCAGAATATTGAATATTGGCAAGCATGCTTACAAATACGTAAAACCCTTGGCATTAGACACTTAAGTACTTACACCTGTGTATTCTTCCCACCAATAACTATTTTGAAACTGTATCAGTTGGTTTACATTTGTGTGCTCTCAGAAAACACAAAAACCACTTTTTAATGCAACTGTTTTCCATTAAAAAGCTCTGTTGCAAAAAGGATACTCTTCAACAAGTTGCTCCAACAACCAGAAACACACACATAGCCAGCAAGGCATGTGTGCTCACTCAATTGGCTCAAATAACACAAACCAGCCTAAGCCAGAACTCTTGAAATGAACAGTTGTCAGAACTAGCACCATTCCCAATGGAGGGAAATTAAAATGTTTAAGTTAAATACCAATAACCAAAAAAATGTAATAAATGCCATGAATTCACATTATCCATTTAGCAGTTTGGAGCTATCTGAGCCTAGGACTGAGCTGTCCCTCTAGTGATGGCCTAACCCCACTCCACTTTGTGTTCAGTGAACACTGCAGAAGAGGCCTGAGGAGTGGCAGAGAATCACAGTACTCCTTCTTTTTCTTACTTTTTGTCTGTTCAATGAAGTGTCCATTAGAAGAACCTTGGCACAGTTTAATAAAACTCTTTGACTTTACAAAAGAGAGAGCAACCTCAGAAGCATTAAGCAATCTATCCAAAATCACATATTCTAAGTAACAAGTGGAAGCAAGACCTAACACAGGATTTCCAATTGCACATCTCACTTTCTTTCCATTATTCCTCACTGCCCTTTAAGGAAGGGCAATTGCCAAAGACTTCCAAAGAGACTGAACCTGGAAACTGCTGATCCCAGTACCAAAAACAGATGCACTGGCACTCAAAATGCAGTTAGTGGCTTTTTTAATACTGCTACTCTTCACCTTTCTGAACAGCAAGTTTAAATTATTTTCATTTTATCTACTCATAAAAAAATAAGCATTCATTGCCATGATAAAAGAAAATGTGGTCTTTTCCTCCAGTGCTGCTTGTTTTCTTAATGTACCATGGAGAATACCATGACAAAACTCAGTTTCCACTGAGAAATAGACCAACCCTCAAATGAGCTAGTCTTGTGTTTCATGAACGTGGATAAGAAACATCCTATTTCCCCACTGATTAAAATCACCACGGGCCGGGCTGGGGTGTATGTAACTCAGTGGTAGTGTGCCTGCTAGTGTGCACAAGTCCCCGGATTCCATCCCCACCAATGCAAACAATTACATGTGCTTTTTCTTACTATATCAATATTACATACTGTATTACATACCATACAGTCTTAGATTCAAGGGATGCACTGTTGTCTCTCATTCAGAAGCAGAAAGACCAGTAGTAAAAACTAGACATTCAGAGGTGCCAGGGCCCAGTGATTAGGTGCTACCTCTACGGCCAAGGACAGAACCTAGTTTATTCCCCTGAGCCACCCCTGGGTACATTTTTGGAAAACAGCCAAATTTGAGGTAATGACTTGTGAAACTAGTATTTTCTAATGCAGTTTTCCTACCACATTTTCTCTGCCTCATCCCAAGAGGTATGATTAGGTCTTGAGATAAAACATCAAAATCAACCCCAGAAATGCCTCAGCACCTTCCATTCCAGTGACACTGGTAGCTCTGAAGTAGGGGTAGAGAATATGTGTTCGGTCCTCAGATGGATTTCATTAAATACCAGGCTGTTTGTACTAGTTACAAATGATACCACCACATGCACACCCTCAGTTTCCACACCCCTCATTACTACTTCTGACTTCAATTCCACTCAGAAAGGATTCACCAAAGACTTAAAGGCAAACATAAAATGATGTTTTCAATACAAAGGTAAACTGGGGTTAGGAGTATAGCTTAGTGGGAGGGAGTATGCGAAGCATGAGAGGGGGAAAAAAGGGGAGACAGGTTTATCATATATAGTAACTGGCTTTCCAAAGGCCTTGATAATCAGTGCAAAGACCCTGGAGCTACTCTCAAGCATATACCTTGAGTTTTGGAGTGTCACATTTCCATACCACTTTCTAAATCTTTTCCTCTCGCCCTTTCTTCCAGCCTCTTCATCTTCCTGTTTTCTTCCATTCTTCAGGACTTAAGTGTCCTTAGTATTAGTTGTATAGTTCTTTAGAATTAAATACCAGAACACATTAACCTTTAAGTAAAAAAAAATGAGTTCTTTTTTAGATCCATGTAGCATTCAAATTACTGTTTTCTGTAAAGTTACCTCCAAGGGGGGGAAAAAAGCCACACAGTTGTCTATCCTTCTGTTCTTTCTGCTTCCCAATACTCCCACTTACTCTTCAAGCACTCACTAAACACCTACTATGTGCTAGTAGCTGTGATAGACCCTGGAACACAAAAACAATGTTTGTCCATTACCTTAAGGAACTCCTAGGGAGATATATATTTATATAACCCTTACATAAAATTACCTAATGTCTCACAAAACCCCTGTGAAGAGGCTACGATTCTCCCTATATTAAAGCTAAGAAACAGAGTTGAGAATAGGTCAGTAATTTATATAATATTCGTTGAAGAACTCACACTATACTTAGCATAAATATCCCTTTACATTATTCCACGTAGAGATACGTGGTAGATATCTTAAATAAAAATGGGCAGTAGCAGCTAACATTTATTGTATGTTTACTATGTGAGAGGCACCATTCCTGTTGGTCTCATTTAATTGTTGCAGTGACTCAGAGACAGATATTCTTTGTTTTTATTTGTATGGTACAATCTTTATATAATTAGTGTCATATAGTGTATATTCTACAAGCTGCTTTTATTTCCCTCTCAACACTGTTTATGGTGGTTGCTCATGTCAATTCATATTTGCTACTTACTTCATTAAATATACAGTAATTTCTCTTGTGTTCTATTGCTCAATCTGTAGGTGTTCACAACCATACCTTTTTTTTTTTTATTACTGCATCATACTTGTGCATAACTACAGTGAACTTCCGTAGTTACACATTTATCATCCTGCAAACAATACCATCTTGAGAAGCAGCACAATGCAGTGGCCAAGAATCCTGATTGTGGGGCTAAGATAACTGGGTTCAAATCTCATCTCTTCAGCTTATTATACTGTATGCATGTCTTAGGGCAAGTCATTTAATCTTCCTGTATCTAAGGTCCCACTTGTTTAAAATGAGAAATCAGGTATTATGTTATTTGAAAATGAACAATGTCTAAGGAAAGCAATATTTTTCAGGGAAAAGAGCAACACAACTTGGATGAATGAAGGAGACAACAGAGCTATGCCACCACTGCCAACATTTTCAGGTATTTCTTTGCATTGTAGTGTACCAGATTTTTGTTTGAGGAGAATGAGAAGGAAGGACAAAAGAGAGGGAGGGAGGGAGGGAGACAGTTCCTCCTTTTTCAATAATAGCCTAAAAATAAGTTTAGCCTATTAAATTAAAAGGAGGGCTGGGGTTGTGGCTTAAGTGGTAGAGTCCTCGCTTAGCACGTGTGAGGCACTGGGTTCAATCCTCAGCACCACATAAAAATAAAGATATTGTATCCATCCAAAACTAAAAAGTAAATATTAAAAAAAAAAAGGAGTAAGTGGGCCAGCCGGGTGCAGTGGTGCACTCCTATAATGCTAGCAGCTGGGGAGCCTGAGAAAGGAGGATCTTGAGTTCAAAGCCAGCCTCAGCAACTTAGCAAGGCACTAAGCACCTCAGTGAGACCCTGTCTCCAAAATACAAAATAGGGCTTGGGATGTGGCTCAGTGGTTGAGTGCCCCTGAGTTCAATCCCCAGTACCAAAACAGAAAAAAAAAAAAAAAAAAAGAAGTGGTATAACATTTCTTTCAGTTCCAAATGGGTGGGATTAAAGTCAGTAAGTCCAAAGGTATAAGCAGTTCTTACTCAAAAACAATTTTGCTAGGTAAGACTTGAACATTTTGTTAATATCTAAATTGAAAAAGATGACATTTAAACACTGATCTTTAATAGTCAGATAACAATTTTAAAGTAAAATGGTGTAACTTCAGCATTGCATATTAAAAGTAATTACAAGTTAGAAGAAATTGTACCCAAATCATTCAACTATTTGGAGGGAAAACATCATTAATTTTTCAAAATACATATTTTTAAAGCCAATAATCAATACAGCTGCCCTTTTAGGAAAGGCAAGCACTGCCTACATAGCTATCACACCTTCCACTCTATATGGGTGGGGTTTGGGGGTAGCAAGTCTAGCTATAGAAGAATTGGAGGTAGCATCTTGAAGCTGTGCTAACATAGCAAACATACTACAGACGTGTTCTCTATAAATATGGTAAATCTTTTTTAAGAGTTTTTTTTTCTAATTCACATTTTACATAAGATTGAGAAATATCCAAACACCAAATGTGTCGGAGAGTGAGAGGGGAGATGAAAGAGAAGATGGAGAGGGACTGGGGGCCTAAGCTCCAACAGAAATGACAAAATGATTGCCATCTACTTTTATCAGATAATCATTCCCCGGGTGAAATATTTTTTAATACCACAAAAACTGAAGATTCATGTTTATACTAGCATCACGAAATGTGTAGTGTGGATTCTGCAACTACTGGTTTTGAATAGTCTATTAATCTCTGAATATTTGATCTAAATGGCTCAATTACAACTGGAGTGAAGGAATAATTTCTAATTTCCAGAAATTGGAAAATTCACCAAAAATGTGCTTAAGAGCACAAGATTATTTGCAACTCAATCACCTCAAGAACACTACAGAATTGGTTTTCTTGAGAGGATGCATGTAAGCGGCAGAATGAATCATTTAAAGAGTCAAGAGAAACTGTGGAGTTCCAGAGGGCAGCCAAGACATATGGCTTTCAGAGGTGTCGTCTTCGTATTTTACAAATTCACTTTATAAAAAGAACAACCGAAAATTGATTTCACAACAGACCCAAAATAAATTCAAGGAAGGTAAAGCTAATCTGATCATTTTAAAAACAGAAGCCAAAGTAATAAAATAAAATGACTCAGGTATTGTCAGTGAGCCAAGCAACATGTGCTAAACATGGGCAGGAAGTTATAAACAAAGGACACTGTCTTCTCGCCTACAGTAGTGAGAATCTTAGCTAATTTATTCCATTTCAAAGGACAAGTTCCATACCAGATTTTGTAAAACCATTTCTTGATTGTAATCACTGAGGAAGTCCTTAGAATTTTACAATCAAGTGGCACTACACAGATCCTCCATTAAGTCTCTGCAGAAGTTCAGACTTCTCCAACTTGTGAACACAGATCACTCTGTCCTTACATAGAGTGCCTTCTGTGCTGACTTGTAATCAGGTCTAAGCATGAATCAAAGGAAATAATGCAAATGCATTTGAAATTTAAAAGACAGTTAAATATACATATATAATTAGGACTATGTTACCCATTAACTTCAATTTTTAATGGAATTCTAAATCTGGAAATTATTTCCCATATTACCTCTTGTCACCAAGCAGCACAGCCATATTGTTTGCTCTGGGATCCCCCAGATTTGATGAGCATGGTGCATAAAGAACCTGGTTATACCCACTGGAGACCAATTCCAGGCCTTCTCATCAATTCTGACAAAAATTCTAAACCTTATTTTTTTATTAGAAAATTTCAGGTATTACTTGTTATCAGTATTCTCCACAGGATTAAGGTTTATTTTGATCACTTATTTTGCTTATGGTGTTATATTTAAAGTAAATGTTCAACCAATATTTTAAATAAGAGGAGTATGCCAAATGCTTTTCCTATAAAATATTCCTAAATAACAAGTAATGCTTTCAAAGACAAGAAAAAATAAAATGAAGGTTAGACAGAAAGCAGATAATTAAATTAAACATCTCTAGTGAATCCAGAAAAGGTCCTAGGAATTATCTGTCTCTTCTCAATCTTCAACCTTAATAGTATTCTATAATTTTGCTACAAACTAACATCATGTTTATTAATCTGTGATTCCTAGAATTCATTCTTCTAGAATAATTATGGCAGTTTGTACATATGGCTTATCTCTGGGAACCTCATCTTAATGACTAATTTTTTTTCAAAATTTATAGATAGTGGCTTTGAGTTCATGTCTACAAATTCGTTTAATACAATGGGATTAAATTAGCTAGATGTTTGCTCAAACCAAATAAAAGTTAAGTATTAGCCACAGCAATAGTTATCTCTGTGCAAAGTTTTAATGCTTATTAAATTCTGAATGCCTACTAATAAATTTGTATTTGAATATTTATACAAATACTTTCTGTTTTTTGTTCTGGGGATTGAACCCAGTTGCACTTAACCACTGATTCACATCCAGAGTCCTTCTTTGTTATTTTGAGACAGGGTCTCCCTAAGTTGCTGAGTCTAGCTCTGAACTTGTGATCCTCCTGCCTCAGCCTCCTAAGTCTCTGGAATTACAAATGTGCACCACAAGGCCCAGCAAGAAAAATACAATTTCTAATTAAATATTTCAAAATAGCTAGTAAAGAGGATTTTGAATATTCCTAACACAAAGAAGTGGTAAATGTCTGAGGGGAGAGATATGCCCATTACCCTAATTAGATCAACAATTGTATGCACATACTGAAATGTCATACTATACCCCATAAGTATATATAATATGTCAATGAATATATACAATATATATAATCTTGAAAGTGATCCAGACTGCAATGGCTTCTTAGAGATAAATATTAAATACATAATTACCAAATAAACATTAAAAAATACATATTTATTTTCCAACATTCATTTTTTCCTTAAGTAGGTTAGATAGTTAAAAAAAAATGGGTTCTTATTCCTCCAGCCTCAACTATGCAATAATAAATAACATTCTTTATATTTACATTTATTATATATTATCTTTCAAAAAATTATATGAAGTTGCTCTCTCAGAATATTCAGCAGGAGATACTTGGTGAAGATTTGCACTTGCAGACACTCTGTTGTACAAAAGCCCTAAATTCCACTTTCTGCATCATACTGTGTGAGTTAAAATTGATAGTGTATATTCATTAAGTTGAATACTAGATTCTTTATAATTTACACGTGTTAACATTGTTAAAAGACAAGGAGGAAATCTAATTTAAAAACAAAGGCCTTTACCTAGAATTTTTTTATTGAGTTTTTCTACACTGTAAAGAAGAAAAAAAAAAAAAAAAGCCTGAATGACCATTAAAGGTGAAACTAGTCAACTACTAGCAACAGAGAGTAATGGCATGTCATATATTCCATGCAGTCAATTTCATTTCTTCCCATCCATCCTTAAATTCCAAGGTTCAAACCATTCTATACAAATGTCAGAACTTCTCCCTCTTTTTTAGCCAGGAACTACAGATGTAACTAGGTAACCATCCCATTTGTATTCATACTATCTAATCTGCAAATATAATTAACCCACACAATAACTCTATGAAGTAGATTCTTTGTAAAACATGTTTGCCAACTCCACTACTTTACTATGCACTACTGTGCCCTAAGTACTTTTATGTACTACCTATATCAAAAATGAGTATCACATATGGGCAGGAACAGAAGTGGTATAGGAAGCAGCAAGCAAAGTCTGCCTGGGGTGGCAAGGATGGTTTCATGGGAAGAAAAGGTTTAAGGGGTTTACAAGATTAAAAAGTAGAAAGCAAAACAGAAAAATTTGGCCCAAGCAAGGTTTTCATAGCATAATTTGATCAATTTGTCTGACAAGTTCCAGTGTGAGTGCCAGTGGTGGGGGCTGCAACTTGAAACAGTGATCAAGGAAGTCCTCATCAAGAAGAGATGCCTGCAGGAAAAACACAAGACAGGAGGAAAAGGAATACGTGGATGTCTGGGGAGAGCCTTGGCAGCCAAGAAAACAGTGCCTGCAAAGGCCTGGAAGGATGATGAGTGTTTCCTGAGAGGCAACTGGAACAGAAATGAAGAAATACTAATGGGAAGGAAAGCCAAGGAGCAGAGGGGTGGAGCAAGACCATACATGGTGCTACAGGCCACCAGCTTCGACTCGAGATGAGGAGCAACCAAGGGGCTATGAGCAGAGAGGTGGAATGGCCCAGCTGACATTTTAATGAATCACTATGATTATCATGTGTAGAAATGAAACAAGAGGAGTAAAGAAAAAGACAGGGTTGATAGTGGAAACATGCAATCCTCCAAGTGAGAGATGGCATTCTGGATCAGGGTGACAGCTGTGGAAGTGATGAGACATGAATTCTAGACACAATTAGAAGCTAGACTCAGGGCTAGAGATATAGCTCAGCTGGTAGAGTGCTTGCCTCACATGCACAAGGCCCTGAGTTCAATCCCCAAAGGATTTTCTACAGGTTGGATGGGGAGAGCATGGAAATTGTTAACAACAACTCCAAGGCTTTTGGTCCAAGCAAAGAGAGGGATGCTCTTACCTGGTATGTGGAAGATGTTGGAAAAAGCAAGAAATTCATTGAGAAGCTGGGTATAAAACTCTGCAGATCAGGAAACAGGTCTAGGCCTAAATCTAGGTTTGGGAATTTGTTATGGTTTAGGTTATGAGTTCCTTAACCTAATCAGTGCATTAATCCAGGGATGTAGATTGACAGGGTGTGGCTGGAGTAACTACATCACTAGGGCATCACTCTGGGGTTTATATTTTGTCCCTGGTGAGCAGAGCGATTTCTTGCTTGCTTGCCCTTATACACCTTTTTCTTCCTCCCCCTCCCCCTCCCCCTCCCCCTCCCCCTCCCCCTCCCCCTCCTCCTCCTCCCTCTCCCTCTGCTTCCTGGTGGCTGTGTCCTGAGCTGCTTTCCTCCACCATACCTTTCTGCCATGATATTCTGCCTCACCTTGGACCCAGAGCTATGGAGTCAACCAATGATGAACTCTGAAACTGTAAGCAAAAATAAACTTTTTCTTTTCTACAATGTTCTTGTCAGGTCTTTTGGTCTCAGAGACACAAAGTTGACTTAAATAGAAGTTCTTAGTACACAAGAAGCACTCTAAGCCATGAGAGAAGATGATATCACCAAAGGAATGAATGTAGAGGAGAGGGGAGCTCTGAAGAATAATTCTAGGTTTTGTCGAGGCTGAGATCTGTCTGGAAGACGAGGAGCAATCTGCACAGATGGTTGAGAACAAGCAGCCTAAGGAAAAATACAGGAGAGAGGGGTGTCCTAGAAGCCAAAGAAAGGGATTCACGAAGGCCTGGTTTACTGTGTTGCCTTTGATATGGGACAAAGAGAACAAGATGAAAACTCTCCTTGCACTAAGCAACAGAGCACATGGTACTCTTGACAAGAGCAATGTGGGTGAATGCTAAGGATGAAAGCCTGCCTGGAGAGGATGCAGAACTGGGGGAGAAAGGGAGTGAATGAATATAGGCCACTGTGCTGCGTAAAGAAGAGGAAACCATGGGATAGAAATTGAAAGAGGGAGAGTAGGCAGAAAGGATCTTCTTTAAAAGATAACAAAAATAACAGCATTTGGACATGCTGAGGAGAAGCAGCCAGTACAAGAGGAAGGGGGGCGGGGGGGCTTTATGATATAAAAGGAAAAGCGAAGTATCTAGAATGACAGTTTAGGCCTCAGCCAAAAACACAGACAGGTCAAGCACAGGAACAAGAGAAGGAAGACAGCAGCTGGGCAAGGTGCAGGTAGGGTCATCCGAGCAACACAAAGGGGATGAGGAGTGTGGAAGACTGATTCTCAGTGGTAAAGTAAACAAGACACTTTCCTGGGGCAGATTAAATAAGATCCAAGAAATATACTCCACACATCATGAGGTCTTGCTAGTTCACACAATGAGTTAAAATTTCAAGGGAAGCCTGGTGCGGTGGTGCAGGCCTGTAATCCCAGCGGCTGGGGAGGCTGAGACAGGAGGACCAGGAGTTCAAAGCCAGCCTCAGCAATGGGGAGGCACTAAGAAACTCAGTAAGACCCTGTCTCTAAATAAAATTCAACATGGGGCTGGGCATGTTGCTCAGTGGTCGAGTGCCCCCGAGTTCAATCCCTGGTACCAAAAAAAAAAAAAAAAAAATCAAGTGAAAATCACACCCACACAACTTTAATATAATTAGATTCTTTATAACATTTTTGTCATCATTTCTTAAAATTTTCATTCTATAGAGTAAGAATATTTTGTTATCTGTATTTTAAAACAAAATCTAAATCCCATTAAAATTTTGACATTAAATCCTATTAAAATACTTAATTCCATTAAAAATAGAAAACATAAAAGGAAGAATAAATTAAGTTTAAATGTGAACTGTATGTAAGCTTTATACTTCCAAATTCTACAGCTATTAATTGTTGAGATGTTTACAATGTGTCCACACAACTGGGTTCTATACTATGGGCATATCATTGTGGGGTTTAGATACACCTAAGGTCTAATGCTTCCAAGTTGAACAGCAATGAAATGTTCTACCAGGCACATGGTTAACAACCATTTCCCCAGTTCTAGGTATTTTACTTAGATGGGTTCCCTTAAACTTTTAAAACCATATACTAAACACATATAAAAACATTCATCCAAAATGAGCTTTTCTTTACCTCCCTTCATTATAATCCCTCAACTGAAATTTCTAGAGTAAATATTGTAAAGTTTGAACTGCAAAAGCACAGATTTCACCATGTTAACCTCAGTATCTAAGTAACTACTTAGATATCTAATACGCATCCATAATTCTAACTTTGTTATAAAAGAGTAAATGAATGAAACATGTTAAGTAGGTCTGGTATTATTTAGAATAGTCTCTACAATTATAAGCAGAAAATCAATTAAGTCATCATATTTTCCTAGGGAACAACTAGTCCTGAGTTTTTTCTAATTCACTAGTTTAATAATTTTTACTTTGAATTATTAACAAGGCTTAACACTTTCCCAAGAGTTCTTTTACTAACTGTATTTTCTCTTGATATAAAGAGGAGTCCATTTAATATACTTTGAATACATTTTCTGCTTAGTAAATAAAGTTACCTCTATATTTGCCTATCTGTCACCTTGTTTTTAAAATCTCCACTTGAAGGCTTTAAAAATAATGTAATGAAAGATATCACTGACAGATTTTTTTTTACATTACTCTTTTCTTAAAAACTTCAAGGACTCTTAAGCCAATGTGATATTAATTAGGAAAGGAGAGCTAAATTTCACATACATAATTGTCATTCATATTCTTATCCCACTTTCTTTCTTAACCACTTAATAAACTTTTCTCCTTGCATTATATGATTCTTACACAAATATTTATAAGAACCTCTTATGAATAACTGAACGTAACACTAGAATTTCATTTTTTTCCAATTATCCTTTCCTGACTTCTATCTTATACATTACAGTACATATTATTTATTTGGAATAATTGCTCTTTACTTAATGTTTCTATCTCTTTATTGCTCTCACAATCCCATTAATATTCTTTCAAAAATTATTTTGTAAAATTCTATAAAATCTCCTACTGGAATTTTAATTATTAGTACATCAAATACAGATATACTAATCTAGGCAATAGTATCACCTTTTAAAATCTTTTTTAAATATTAACAATATTTAGCTTTCACAACCAAGAACAAGCTTTGTCATATAATGGGAAGGAATGACCAGAAACAGTAGCACACAGCTGTTAATCCCAGAAACTCCAGGGATAAAGCAGGAGGACCACAAGTTTGAGGCCAGCCTAAGCAACTTAAGGAAGCCCTAACCAACTTAATGAGACCCTGCCTCAAAATTTAAATTGAAAAAAAAAAGGAAGAGTGGGTGTTTAGGATGTAGCTTAGTGGTAAAAGGTACCTGGGTTCAATCTCCGGAGGAGGAGGAGGAATAATAATAATAATTAATAATAATAATAATAATGATAGGAAGGAGGAATACAAACTGATCCTTGATCAGAAACCTGGGTTTGAATGTTAGCATTGTCACTAACAGTGCTTAACTAACCAACCTCTCAGTACTTCCTTTCATTCATGTTTCCTCCTCACACTGTACTGAAAATGGAACCCAGGGGCACTCTATCACTAAGACACATCCCACCCCAGCTTTTTAAAAAATTTTTTTTCTGAGTTGCTAAGGATCAAACCCAGTGCCTCACATGTGCTACGCAAGCACTCAACCACTGAGCCACAACTCCAGCCCCATCCCCACCCCTTTTTATTTTTTATTTTGTGATAGGGTCTGGCTAAGTTGCCTAGGCTGGCCTCAAACTTCAGTGCTCCTGTCTTAGCCTGCAAAGCACCTGGGATTACAAGCATAGGTCACCATGTCCAGCTTCCTTTCATTCCTTCTTAGACTAAGGAAAACACTCACCTTTATGTTAGTGAGTGACAGCACCTAAAGCTGCCCACACATGGAGAAAGGCTGGGCCATGCTTTGGGGCCCACCCCCGTTGGACTTTTTACCACACCTCCGGTAAACTGCCCTTTAAGTGTTATATCCCAGGAAATGAAGATCAGAGATTTTTCACAAGGCATATATTCCAAGAACAAAATGACAGCCCATGAGAACTCTATGCTCTTTGCAGTATTTGACTCAAGTGTACTGAAAGAAGTTTAATATCAGAAATCATTTTGAAAGGATGAATAAGTAGAAGGAATAGTAAACACCAAAAAATCTGAGTATTCCCCGACACAGGGTAGGAGTGACTAAGATTTTAGAAAATTTCCCCACAAGCTTACTTTCAAAGTGACAAAGGACTTGGCCTGTTGTTTATTTCCTGTTTCCACCCCATCAACTTCACTACCTACACAACCCCTCCAAGTCCAGACAGCTCTGCTAGCTCACTACACTGAACATGCCCTCTGTTCAAAAGGCATAAAGGGACCATCCCAGAAGCAATTGTCTTTATAGCTTTGCAGTGAATGTTCAAGTTAGGTAAAAATGGCAATAACTGAATCAGATGTTACCCTAATATCAATTTAAAGTGAAGCCCATACTTTAAGATTTAAAACCATGGTCCAATTTTTGCAACTCATTTTCAGTCACTATGTAATTTTCTTTCAAAACTAAAAGTAGTTGCTAGTCAAATTTTAAATGGTTAATGTTTGGTCCTTGAATACCAGGCATGCAATTTTGGTTTCCAATTTAACTCTCTATGTTATATGGAATGAATTCTTGATATGAAGTCATAAACAAAGCCCCAATATGATAACGGAGTTTTATATGAAAGCTTCCATTATTAAAATTCTTTTTATTCCAAAGCTATTACTTCCAAGTTTTTTACTATTATTATTAAAACTACTCATTCTTTGCCTTTTAAAAGGCAGATATAGCTTTCCCACTGGGAAATGAACATTTTGTTCTCAAACGAGCATATAAAATATAAAATAATTACAGGCAGGTCTAATATCATAGCACCTGTGGGCTCTGTTAGCCATGATTACCCCCTGAACAAACAGGTCCACATGTTTACCACTTTCTTATTCTATCCTCCACATTACAAGAAAAACTACTCACTCACCTCAAGGCTTCACATGCACCAATTTCTATTTTCTCCACTGTAAAAGTAACCTTCTCTCACATACCACCTATGATCTTTACATTTTAAAAACCCATTTTAAATCTCCTCTGTCTTACTGGAACTAAACCTTACATGATATAAGCTGAGCACTCAAAAGATAGTGCTACCTACTTTTAAACTATTCAGTCTTCCAAGTTTGGTCAAGTTATATCATGGAATATTATAAATCCATTACTAGTTATGGTAAACATTAAATATTAACAATGATTTTATTTCCCCTGATTGTAAAAAGGTGTTAGGATATTGACTGAAGGGAGATGACTACTTCTAATTACAAGAGCTAATGGTTTTGACAGATAGACATTTTTACATGTATAGCTAATTTAATTTCTACAACTTTTTTTTCCTAACTGCCATGATAACAATCATTTAAGAGACTGGGAAACTGAGGTACACAGGGTAATCTGCTGAAGGCTTTTAGTCAATGATTAACAAACACTGATGCTTTACTTTGCCAAGCACCCAAAAAATACTGTACAAATACTGACTGTCTTCTTAACTATCCTGGGGCAGGTATTATCTCATTCTACAGATGAGAAACTGAAGCAAAGGTTACTCAGCTAGGAAGTGGCCAGCCAAGGTTTGAGCCCAGGTAGCTGGGATCCAGAGGCTGCAGGCTTAATTGCCATGTTACAACACTTTCTTAATTAACACTACAGCCATGGAGTAGCTACATGAGGTTTCTAGTATTCAACTACAGCAGTATTTTATTGGGAATTACTTTTATACATTCTCTAGTTTGCAATATATTTACGAGCTTATTATATAAAAGATACAGAAGTAACTGCAGTGGGAGTATGTAAATAATATTAATATCCAATTACCAAAGCCCCATAAATTTCTCGTCTACTGGGGGAGATGCAAAATGCCATGCTTGTGGTTCAAGGAAAGTGCTAACATTCGGCAGAGGCCACTGAGAGAGCTTTTGTGATAAAGTTGGGAAGGATGAATAAACATCCTACAGACACTTCTATGGTCAGATGAATACCATACTACTGTGCTCTCCTGTTTGCCTTCCCCTGCCACACTTGGGTCTTTTAAGAACAGGAACTATTTTTAATCTTTGTCTCTCCAGCACCCAACAAAGTCAATACGCAGTAGAAATAGCTGTGGGGGACACAGGATGTAGAGAATATTATGGAAAATTACAGTACAAGTGGAGAGAAAACCATAAGCTTAAAGGTGAAACAGGAGAAGCCTGTGTACACTTTAAGCTGCCCGTCACAGGCAGTGCCGCTGTGCAGTCAGACCTCCAATGTCTCATTTTCACCATATTCCACGTGATGCGCCTTCTACAGTGCACACACAGTGAACAGATTCCCCTGAAGTTGTGCAACATAGCTTCCCTGATTACAGATGTCCTGTACATAAGAGTTGTGACACAGCTTCCCTGATGATGGACGTCCTGTACATAAGACCTTGGCTGGGAAAGACATGTTCTAACCACTCTTGTTTTCCTTGTTGTCACTCCTTGACACACGCCAGAGGTGTGTTTTTGAAGAGGTCATTAACATTTAAAGGGATGTCTGTTTGGGGACTGGCTATGTTGCCCAGCTTGGTTTCAAACTCCTGAACTCAAGTGAGTAGAAGGTCTACAGATGCTAGTCACCCTGCCTGGCTAAAAGTCTGTTATTTTTAAAATAATGTTCAGGAAAAAAAAACATCTGAAAAATTGTAGTGGGAAAACAGGGTGCCCACATACAAAAGAATAAGGCTGGACCCTTAACTTACCACATATGAAAACTAACTCAAATGGATTCAAGACTTAAAACTATAAAAACTCTAAGAAAGAGGAAATGCTTTAAGACACTGGATTTGGCATGACATCTTAGATATAACACCAAAAGCACAGGGATCATAAACAAAAATAGAAAAATGAAAGTAACATCAACAGAGTGAAATGGCAACCTATGAAATGGGAGAAAGTATATGTAGATCACATCTGAAAAAGGATTAATAATTAGATATGACAATCTACCACCTAACAAAAATAACCCCATTTACAAAGTAGGTAAAGGACTTGAATGGACAATTTTCCAAATAAGAGAAAGACATGGCCAATGTATGGAAAGATGCTCACCATTACTTATCACAAGAGAAAAATAAATCAAAACCACAGTGAAGAATCACTTCACATCCATCAGGATGGCCACTGTCACAAGAAAGAAAAATCACAAGTGCTGGAAAGGATGCAAACAACCTGGAACCCTCGTGAAGCTAGCAGGAATGCACAATGGTGCAGCCACCCAGGGAAACAGTGGAGAGTTTGCTCAAGAAAGTAAGAATAGAACAACCATATGTTTCAGCAATCCTATTTTTGTATACGGACTTAAAATAATTCAAAGCAGGATCTCAAAGAAATGGTTGCACTCCCATGTTCACTGCATTATCCACAAAAGCCAAGACAGAAGTAACCCCAATATCAACAGATAAAATGATAAAGAAAATACTGCATACATGCACATTCACAGAGAAATGGAGCGGGGGGTTAGGGGGAGCCAGGGGAACATTACGAAGCCTTAAAAAAAGAAACTCTGGCCAGGCACAGTGATACATGCCTGTAATCCCAGCTACTTGGGAGGTTGAGATAGGAGGATCACAAGTTTGAGACCAGCCTCAGCAACTTAGTGAGATCCTGCTTCAAAATTTAAAAATAAAGTACTAGGGATGTAGCTGAGTGGTAAAGTGTCCCTGGGTTCAATCCCCTGTACCAAAAAAAAAGAAATCCTGCCACATGCCACAATATGGATTGACCCGAAGGCCTATATGAAATAAGTCAGTCACAGAAGGATAAATACTACATGATTCCACTTATCTGCAATATCTAAAGTTATCAAATCCTAAATGTTGTAAAGGGTGAATGAACACTGGTGGACTCAACACTTGAGAAAGGGTAGGACGGTAAGTGCAATGTTATGCGTTCACCACAATAAGAAAATAAGTCTACACTAAAACAAACTCAAGTCATGCTCATATGACTTATCATGGCTAAGAGCAACTATGCTGATTTCAGGGAGGAGCATGGCTGAGCAGCTCAGCACAGGCAAACTGAAGTCAGACCTCTTGGGTGACAACACTGGCTCCACCCAGTAGTCATAAAACACAAGAAAGTAACTTCCTCTCTTTCTGCCTAAATATCCTCATGTTAAATAACTGCATTATTCCACTGGGTTATTACAGAGCCTATGGGAATCGGTGCAGGCAACCTGTTTAGACGTATAATCATTCAACATATCTTAGGTATAATCATTTCTAGGGTGTTGCAGGCTAACAGTTTGCCAACCCACATTCAGCTATGAAGACTGCCTTGACTCAGGACAGAGAGATGCTGCAATCTGACTGGTGACCCACTGAATCTGGTTAGCCTTGCTGTGAAATGAAGCTCCTGACAACCTCCATTCCAAACAGTGGTACTAATATTTAGTAAAAGACCTCACATAAAGTACCTTTAAAACTGGGGGTTTTTTTCCTCTGTACATGCAAGGAAATTAAATCTTCTTAAAATATATTTTTTTAGTTGTCAGTGGACCTTTATTTTTATTTATTTACTTATTTATATGTGGTGCTGAGAATCGACCCCAGAGCCTCACACATGCTAGGCAAGTGCTCCATCACTGAGCTCAAAATTACAACCCCAGCTCAAAATTCAATCTTAAATGTGGAACAAGTTTGAGGACTTGAGTACAGATTTTCCTCTAGACAATGGAAATTTTGTTACTATAAGCAATAGTTACTATTAGAAATGCTGCTACTATTTATTAACTGATGGTTATAGGAAAAAGAGAAATGAAAAAAGTTGTAGACAGGAAGGCTGTATAAAGGCACCAAGTTCAAAAAAATTAGATTCATGTGCTTTCGAGTAAAGATGGCACATACTGCTTGCCATTTGAGTTTCCTAAATGGGTTGTTGATCATTAGAGGTGTTCATACCACTGACTTTAGTGTGAAGTTAATCAACTTTGACTGTGTTCATTGAGCTTATCATACCAAAGAGGGGAACATGGATCAATGAAAAGGAACAACACAGTCCAGTGAAGTCATGTGAATAATTTCATGTAACTCATGCTAGCAGACTTATGACATCTCATTTGGGGAGGATGTTGCAATACCAGTAGGTAAACATAACTAGTCACAGTCCACAGTGTGACCCTGCGACACTCAATCCCTGTGCCACCAGCTGGAAAGGAGGAGGAAACAGAAGTGAAAGGAAGCTTTATTTTACTTATCAGTTTCATACCAGTAGGGAACATAAATCCAACACACAAGCACTGCTTTAAAATAAATAAATAAATAACCAAGGCCTGGGGAAGCAGCTCAGTGGCAGAGGGGTTGTTTATCATGTGTGAGGCCTTGGATTCAATCCCCAGCCCTGCACCCTAAAAAAAAATTAGAGGGGCTGAGGATGTGGCTCAAGCAGTAGCGTGCTCGCCTGGCATGTGTGCCGCCCGGGTTCGATCCTCAGCACCACATACAAAGATGTTGTATCCGCCTAAAACTAAAAAAATAAATAAATATTAAAATTCTCTCTCTCTCAAAAAAAAAATAGGGGAAATAGAAAAAACTAATTTGATCGACCCTTCTCCCTCAAACAACAACAAAAAAATATCTAATAACATTTGCTGACTATTTGTTGCTTCTAACTAACTTTCCCTACCTTAAAGTAATCTTTATTTGCATTAACCTCAATATTCTATAATGCTTTGATCAAACAAGATCTTACATTTGACTTACATTAAGGAAGAATTTCAAGGATTATTTGGGGGAAAATGTGGTATATCTCAAAATATTATTCAATAGGGCATAAGATGCCAACTGCAAGCTGCAACTGGCGCTATCAATTGTGCTCCTGCAGAGGGAGTCCTGAAACTAGGGCTGACAGAAGCTGATGTCAACCCAAGGTAAATCCAACAAATCTGCTGTATAAATTCATGTCAACTCACAGTGAAAGTCTGAATGTTGGCAAGTATCAGTATTTGGAGACCTTGATATTCCTACACAGGCACCAAATCACCACTTGTAAGGGTCAGTAAATTCCAACATCAGGGAAAAAGGCTCATTCGTATGCTTTCTGCCTAACTATATGTATGCCAACAGTGATAACAGTACTATGTTCTAACAATGTGCCTTTCCAGACAATTTGTGTGTGTTATGTATGAGATACAAGTTCACAGAAAATAATCAAGCAAACCTGAGCAAGCTGACATTCCTTCATTCTTGCTATAACCACACTGAAAAACACTGATCACAGATGAATTTCTGCTAAACAAACACCTACAGCATGGAACTATGTGTAAAGGGCATAACTAATAAGATTGCCCTATTAGAATACAGTGATTTCTGGGGTCATAAGTGTGCCCTATTTAAAATCTAAGTCTTCAGATTTAAAAAGTTCAGGTTGCAACGGTAACTGTAAAAAAAAAAAAAAAAAAAAACACGAAGAAAGTCTGGTCTCAGGACCAAAACAGGAAAAATGAAAAAGCTAAAACAATGCCCTATTCACAAACAGGCACTTGGTAAACTTATTTTGTTGCACTTAGTCAATGAAACAGATCCCAAAGCTAAAACACAAATACCTCTCATCCCTGATGCTTCTTTTACTGTATGACTCATTTAACACAGATTCACAACCATACCCGCTGCATCCTTCTTTTCCAAAGATTTCCACTAAGGGACCATAACTCTTCCTAAGTCACATGACCTCATACTATGCCTCACCTACCCTGTGGTAACCAACACAGCAAAGAATTTCTAAAACTGAAATAATTCCAAGGGGCAAGAATGTTTAGTGGAGAAAGCCAAAGAGCTCAAAGGCAGAATTTTAAAAAAGAAAAAAAAAAAGGAAAAAAATAAAAAAAAAATCAGATTCAAGGGATGATTCATCTAATTACATCATTTACAGCTGAGAACCTCCAATGGCTGTCCCTCCTTAGGCATAGCCTCTAAGGCCTGTCCAGCCTAAAACCCTCAGAACATTCCACTCTCATGATGATCCCATCACTCTCACATATGTTTCAAACAATATTTTGATTTTCCTTGCATTCATACCTGCTGTTAACCCCACCTTAAATGCTCAGTAAGGTAATAGAAAAAGCAAAAAACTCTGAGGTCTTATTTTCTGAATCTGGACATTGTATCTTTTTGTTTAAGTGCTCTAAAATGTTTCCACATCCAGCAAAAGGAGACCTGGTTTCACATAGGAAGGTTAAATGAGATAATATATGTATGCAAAGTATTCCACTGTGCCTAGAATTTTTTTTTTAAAGTATTAAACAAGCATTTTCCTGGCTACCTCTATATCACCTGAACTCATTATTCTTCAATCTCTGGTCTAAATACCCTCCTTTCTATAAAACCTTACTTAATCCTGTGTTCTATTTACTGCCATCCCCCTCCAAAAAAAAAAAAATCATCCACTCTTCTCTTTCCTCTGGCACTTTAAAGAAATTTCTATTGAATTTTAGTTGCTTGTTCATGGGTCTTTCTTCTCCATTAGGGAATGATCACCTCCACGATGGAATTTTTTTCTAATTATTGCCACCCCTAATCAGATAGAACAGCAATGGAAGCTTTAATTAGCATTTGTTAAATAGATAATGAATCATTCATTAAACTATTACAACTAAAGCCTCTAGGTGACCTTTTAAATATTGTGACAATGTACTACTTTTGCCTTATGAACAGACCAATTCTAACAAAGTGGTAAGTGGTACCCTACCAGAAGTGGAAATTTGTTAATGTTTCTGCTCACAATCCATCCACTTACTCAGCAAATGTCTCCAGTGTATCAGGAATATGGGGAAGAAAAGCAGCAAAACTCCCTGTCCCCATGGGCCTTATATTTACCATGATATACTTAGGGAAGAAGTTATCATGGCAAACTTATCTGCAAAGGGTACCAAAACCACAATTTATGATTTGACATTTACCAAGTATCAAAGAGCAGAAACAATCATAAACCCCTGATTACAGATAAAACTTTTAGTTAAAACAACATGAATTTAATCCAGACTTAGTGTATTAAACAATCAAAAGTCATTTAATGTCCCTCAAAAATACTCATATTAAGGACCCATTACGGGCTGGGGATGGTGGCTCAAGCGGTAGCGCGCTCGCCTGGCATGCGTGCGGCCCGGGTTCGATCCTCAGCACCACATACCAACAAAGATGTTGTGTCCGCCGAAAACTAAAAAAAATAAATTAAAAAAAAAAAGGACCCATTTCCTTGTAGTTAAAAATAATTCTTCTGAGTTCTTATGAATGTTAAGGATTTCTTATGTACAGCCACATGCTTAACAGAGATCCTAATCTGAAGTGTTTAATGTTTTTTAATGGGGCCTACTTTAAAACCTGTTCGTGACCTTATATTATTTTTCATTTTCTAAATGAAGAGGATTTTAACAAAATTTGGCATCAAGGATTCTACCCTGAGTGGTGTTTTCCAGAAGAACTACAATGGGCCCTACTAGAACTGAATCAGGACCATGTCCCAAGCTGGCCTTCCCTGTTCAGCCTAGGAGCCCAGAGACCACAGAAGGAAGGTGTAAGTGACCTCCACAGTTCTTGCACATCCATATTCCCAATCCTTTAACTGCTTCCTCCTTTTTTGTTAGTTTCTCCTTGGTCCCTAAGCACCTGTGCTTTCCTTTCAGTATTCATCCCCTTTGCTTTGAAGGTCCTTTCCTCACTTCTGCTGTTAAAATACTCTGCGGTGTCAACCTTCCACCTCCTTCCACCTCCAGGGTAAGGGCTTCTGGTGTCAGCCTGTGAGGACACCCCTGATCTCTGAGCTCATCGGCCATCAGATAACCTCTCTGAAGCAGCTCAGCAAGTTCTTCCTTGCTTTAGTCCCACCCTGCTGCACTTCCAGGGGACTCTGCTCTCCCATTATGTGCACAACATCTGCAAGGGGACCTGATGCACTAGAGCAGCTCAATTTTTCCCGTCAGAAAAGAGCAAAGATAATGCTCACATTTTTATCCAATACTGGAAAGTTTCACTGAGAGATCTCTGCAAAATATCAATATCAAAATCACAAATAAGATCCAAGTTTACTGACCAAATCTTGCTACCTAAAATATTCTATGACAGAAAAGAAAAAAGAAAAAAAAAAAAAAGTCCAGATGTCCCAAGGAGACAATGCTGGGAAAAGAATTCTAGTCAACAGACTAGACCCTTAAGGCAGGTTAACTGTTGAAGGATCGATCCTGCTGAAGGCTCAGGTAGTTTCCACACAAAGATTTAATCTCAGATGGAGTGAGTTGGTTTTGGCCATTTGGAACTTTACAGGACAAATTCACATTTTACTGACAGCCGTGCCCTGCATCACCAGTTAATCCTACAAATGAAAAAGCAAAAGGAAGGTCCTTGATGAGAGATTTTAGATACAAAGTGCATGGAGGTGGATTTTAGGCTCATGGTTCCTGCATGCAGAGTTGAATAAATGACACTGGCTTCCCCTCCAAACCTGAGGAAAAAAACGTGAAAAGCACTGACATCAAACAAGATGTGAAGGAACAGATCAGCAGCAGCCTCAGGTCTAAAGTGCTCTCACCAAGCCCGAGCCACAGGGGAGAAAGACTTCAACAGCACCCTAAGGGAAACAAAACACCAAATCATGAAGTGAAACATTAAAAAAGCATCAGTACTGTCTTAGAAAAATTACTGGTGAGATTTAAGTCACAACCCTCCTCCCTTTCCCTCAAAAGAGCTTTCTAATAATACTGAGCACATTCCAAATAGCTTCCTTCTGCCAAGAACTTGCCTCCCCTGCTCAGCAAGCAAGGTGAAAAATCAATGCCTAGGGAACCTTAATCCCTTCGTTTTTAAAGTAAATTGCAAACATCCATCTTGCTGGGCATTTATCCACAGGAGTAGTTCCTAAATGAATTTAGGAAGTGAACACGATCTTTAATAGATAATTTGGTTCCCAACTGGAAAGCAGAAGATGCAAAACAAAGAGGAGAATGGGTGAATATATATCCAAAGGAAAAAGTCTCAAGAGTAGGGAATTATTTCGGAAAAGGGTGAAAACTGAAAATACAAAAAAAAAAAAAAAAAAAAAAACAGGAAAAGCAACTATTCCATCTAAGATAAATGACTAAAGAAGGAAAGAGAGCAGTAGCAAAGAATAGCTTCAGAGTTCAGAATTCACTCTTAAAAGTACCCAATTCTGACTTTACAACTGGCTGGGTTCCGGGTCGGGAACGGGGGGGGGGGGGGGGGGGGGAGGCATCAGGTTAGGCTGGATCAAGGAAAAAGCTGGCTATGGGGGTTGGTGGAAGCGCTTAGAGAGGCAACAACTGAGCAGAATGATCCGTGGGCGATCTAAGATTCCACGTGGGCTCGGGGAGACTGCAGCGAATCCCTCACACCCACCCAAGAGGGAGCTTTGGAGACCCTACTAGCCTATGGGGTGTGAGGGCAAGAGAACTAGAGGATCAAGGACCGGCAAGACCTCACAGAGACCCCTGTGGGGCGCAAGTAAGGAAGACACCCGGGTCAACGACTGTGATGCCGGGTCCTGGAGCGCCCTTCGCAGTGCCCGAACTCACCAATGCCAAGTCCCACGACCAGGCGGCCCGCGAGCAGAGTCTCCTTGTTGTTCGCGGCGGCCAGCACTGCGGAGCCGGCGGTGAAGAGGGCACTGGCCAGGAGGATGGCGGCGCGGCGGCCGAAGACGCCGTTGAGGGCCCCGCCGGCCAGCGCCGAGACGGCGGCCGCCCCCACCGTGCTGGACACCAGCAGCTCCTGCCAGAGCGCGTCCAGGCTGAGCTGCCGCTTGAGCAGCAGCATGGCCCCCGACACCACCCCGGTGTCATAGCCGAACAGGAAGCCGCCCAGCGCCGAGAAGACGGCCACCACGTACACGAAGGCGGGGGTCTCGTCCTGCTGGAACTGCCGCCGCGCTGCGCGCTCCAGGTCCCCGACGCCGCCGCCCGCGCCCGCGCTCTGCAGGCTGGCGCTCGACTCCGCGGCCGCCAGCAGGCTGCGCTCCCCGGCGCCGCTCGCCGCGTCCGGCTCGGGCTGCTTCCTGCGCCGCTCGCCCATCAGGCTGCTCAGGCTCCGCAGCGTGTACTCCACATTCTCGCTCGCCTTGCGGGACATAGGGCAGGGGCCCGGGGCTGCCCGGGGGATGAGGAGGCTCCGGGTCGGCGGTCTCGGAGGGCTGGACAGCCCGACCCGGCGGGAGCAACCGCCGCCGCCTTCCCGCTTGGGGCTCCCGCTCCGGCTGCCACCGCAGCGCCCGCCGTCACCGCCGCGACCGGGAGAAAGTTGCTGCCCGCTGCGCTCGGGCGCTGCGGAGTTGGAGCCTGGCGGGTCTCACTCCAGACGCACGCCCCGCGCCTGCCTGCCTGCCTGTCTGCCGAGCTGGCGCTGCGGAGCGGGCAGGAGGCGGGGCCGGGGTCACGTGCAGCCCCGCCGGCGGGGCGGGGCGGGGCGGGGCGGGGCGCCCTCCCTGGGCGGGGCCAGGCACCACCCTCCCGGACCCTAAACCCCACCCTCCTGGTGGGTTGCGACTGCCAAAGCCTGACTTATTCATTTGGGGCGCCAGCACCTGGTGTGGGGGGGATGCTGCTAACAGGCTCCCAGACCCGGGAAGCCACCCACAAGTATGGCACGGTTTGGAGGGTAGGAGGACAGTCAGTATAGCAGCCTGTCCAGACTCCTAACGTTCTGGGGATAGCAGGGGTTGAAAAGGGACTGGAAAAAAAATATCCTGATATGGTACACAGCAAATATCCGTCCTTTTATAGTATTGTGGCATTACTCAGTGTGTTCCTTCCCTGACATTAAATGAGCTTATTCTCGAGAAATTCATGACCAGTGTTCTCCCATTTCTATACTTTCTTCTCTCATTGCCAGTTCCTCTTGGAGTTATTCTTGCTTTAAAAGCATAGTACATCGGACTCTGTGAGATCAGTGATAACATATCTCCCCAAAGGAATTTCAAACCTCCTCTTCTGGATCCCTGGTGTACAGAAGAAAATTCACATGTATGCATTCCACTCTTATATAACCAGGTTATTCCTACTGGTAGAAATAAAACCCTAGAATCTGCTTTGTGATTTGATTGGCGATCTCCCCTTGACTTCTCCGACAAGCCTAAAAGAAGGATATCTTCCCTCCCGAAAAATCCTCACGATTACCCTCCATTTGAAGGAGCTATTTTAACAGTACCATTTGCTTGAAACAAAGCAGTTCGACCTCACTTGAGGCCAATTGTTTTAATTGTTGAGTTAATTACCGGATGTTGATTTGGATTTTCTTTTCCTTTTCTCCTTTGATTTAAATACTCTAAAGAGAAAACTCGTCCCTCTGATGTACTTTCATTCCTCAGACTAAGGGAACCAAGTGAATACCATGGTATTCTATTCCAATTCCAGTGTTCTTTTATTACTCCTATTTGAACAAAGGTTTCTTAGCAGGGGGGCTATTTTTCATATAGTCTTCCTTGTAGAGAAAAGGATTTTTGTCATCCCGGTTGCAATAAAAAGTTATATTGGCATTTCTCAAAATTGCTTTCATTTGGATTATCTGTCATGATTATCTCCATAATATGGTGCTTTTTGGAAACTAGGAAAAATGAATTAATGAGCTCAGAGGGCTTAACTCTTTAAACTTATTGTAAGACTTTAAAGCAAAGCTCTGCCATCATTCCCAGGGATCAGTTAAACAGAGACAGCCCTCAACTCTGTAGCAATGAACTCTGTAATATTCAGACTTCAGAAAAGATTCAGATGAGAGCGCGCCTTTTTCCTTGCCTGCTGTAGTAAAACTGCACCCCCTGGTGGTGAGCCGGTTGGCATGGCTCCTGAAGACAAGGTGTCCCACATGAGCAGCAGCTGACAGTAAGCTTCTTCTTTTTGAGATGAGACAATCTTTTTTTAAACTCAGTTGTAAGGAACACCTTGGCTCCTGACCATCCCTTGCAATAAATTCAGTTTTGGGGTCACAGAACACTACACTACCACTGAAAGTTGGGTAGTTTTGTATCAGACCATTGTATACCTGTGGTCACAATGTATCTGAGAAATGTGATGTCAAAACAGGCATCAGAGTCCAGCACTCTTCTTGGCCCTTAGGGGGAGCCAAGTTCAGTATAGCACCAGAGAATGAATCTAAAATGGAGTTCCAGAAGCCTGTCCAAGTTGCAGACTATGGTGAAATGAAAGGCCATAGGCTGAGAACCAAAAGGCACAAAGTATGGCTACTGCTATCAGTTTCATGGTAGAACATTCAGTTGACCACTTGATTAGTTTGTGCCTCATTTGTTCTCATTTGCAGAGCAGATAATGGGGATGCAACAACTATTCATTTAGTACAGTAAGTGTGAAAAGGTATTTTTGAAATATCATTAATTGTAACTTAAGAGTAAACTGTAAGCATCATTGTTTGTAAGATGAATTCTAAATCCCCAGTTTTAAGGACATTTGTTTTATAAACTTCAGAACCCACCATAGTAAAAGGAAAGGAGAAAGACAAGTTTTACTTCTAATGCTACACATTCTGAATATAGGGCAAAGACATTGGCTATTAATACAACATACATATTTGTTGTTGGGCTGGGGATGTAGTTCAGTGCTAGAGTGATTGCCTAGCATGTACAAGGCCGTGGGTTTGATGCCTAGAACTACACACAAAAAATTGTTGGTTTTGTCATTGGGAAAGAATGGAGGAACTGGTAGCAGAATGTTTTCTTTATGCTTACTGGATGTTTATTTTTGATTCCATGAATAATGCATCCTAAGCCTGGAGATGTAACGCAGTGGTAGAGCACTCGCCTGTTATGAGCAAGACCTGGGTTTCATCCCCAGAGCTGCCAAAAAGAGAGAGGAGGCTAAGGTTGTAGCTCAGTGGTAAAGTGCTTGCCCTGTATGCGTGAGGCCCTGAGTTTGATCCTCAGCACCGCATAAAAATAAATAAATAGAAATAAAGATATTGTGTCCATCTACAATTAAAGTAAGTAAGTGTGAAAAGGTATTTTTGAAATATCATTAGTTGCAACTTAAGAGTATATTTAAAAAGAAAGAGAAATGTCTTCATGTCATAAAGCAGTCTAATAATAAAGATAACATAAAAATCCTTCTGAATTCCCTTTCCTACTTCAACTTTGAAATACATCTTTCTAAATCTCTCTCCATTTTCCAGCATATGTATATATGTACACAGTAAAATAGGTTATAAGAGATACAAAACACAAATCAAACTGGCTTATGGCAAAATAGCTGGGGAAAGGGAGGATTTATTGGCTTTTGAAAAGTCTACATTAAGCTGGCTTCAAGTGCGGGTGGATACAGGACTTAAGGATATCAACAAGCCATCATCTGTCATTCCACTCTGCATCTCTCTGCTTAGCTACATTCTCAAATTTCATGTGGTGCCCAAGTGGCTATAGCAAGCTCCAAGTTCTATATCCTTTTACACTTATGTCTGAGAGGATGGGAAAAGAGCTTCTTTCTCTGAAGCCCTCACAAAATTCTTCTTGTATCTAATTGAATCTTGCAATTACATGCCCATTCCTGACCTAATTACTGTGACTGGGAGATTACAGTTTGATAATGATAGGGTTAGAGCCAATCAAAGCCCACATCTTGAGCTTGAGCAGAGGCAAATCATATGGCCAAGACTGTAGATGGTCTTCCCATAAGAAATTTGTTGTACAGTTTTGCCAGTGATGGGCAAATTAATGCTGTCAGTAAAACAGATTAAGTTGCCACAAGTACCTGGTAAAGAAATATGGCATGAAATCCAAGCAAAGCATTTCAAGGAGGGACTGGCTAAGAGATCAATGTATTGCCCATAGATAGAAAAGACTCAATACATAAGAAATCATTGAATTTGACCACTATAAATTCAATGAATGGTAACTACTGAGATTAGAACAATGTTTTGATGACATCATCTTCAGGAAACCTAGTAATGTCAGAATTCAACTATTGTTCATTTATACTTTCTGTACTTAAACTAGGCATTTGTAGTAATAGAATAAATATCAATAGGTGTGAAGGTAAAGCAGGGCTCTCATGATATGTAAAAGGTGCTTATGTATTTAATACTTCCCCCTAAGACTTGCCTTTTCTTATGATTTTGATATGCAGTGTCCCCCCCAAAACTCCTGAATTAATGCAGGAATATATTGAGGTGAAATTATGCGATTATAAGAGCAATAACCTAATCACTCATCCTAATTTGAATAGACTTACTGGGTGGTAACTGACATCAGGTGGGCACTACTGGAGGTTGCCCTGAGAGGGCATGTATTCCCTGTGGCCCTTTCCCTCTTCCTCTCTCTGCTTCCCAGGCTGCCTTAGCAGACTAGTAGTGCTCCTCTGCCACACTCTTCTGCCAGGATGCTATGCCTCATCTTGGGCCAGGAGCAATGGAGTCAATCAACCATGGACTGAAACCATAAGCCAAAATAGACTTTTCCTCTTCTAAGTTTGCTTGTCTGGTATCTTGGTCACAAGGATGAAAAGCTAACACATCTTTCTTTGATTTGCTCTGAGGAGAAAGAAGAAAGATATGGAAGGAGGGAAGCAGGAATAAAGGCAAAAGAAGAAAAGATGGTCAATAAACCCCAAAGGAAAATGCTTTGTCTAGATTTGCCACTACAAGAAGGCAAGGAGCAGGAAGCCTAAAATAGATGGGGCATGGATGACATTTTAAAGCATATTGATCCTGCCCATTAATAACCATGACCCAAACAGTAGTAGAACTTGTGACATATCATCATAAGATCTGCTCCTTTGGATAGGGATGATTGTGATGCATGCTCCCCCCTCAGAAAATTAGAGTCATTTCAATTAAGAGCAAATTAATGGAAGGAGCTGGGACATACCTCAGTGACAGAATACTGAACTTTACGCTTGAGAACCTGGATTCTATCCCCAGCATCAAAAAAGCAAATTAGTGGGAATAGAGTGTAAGCTTCGTTTTCTAAAAGTTTCTCTGAAAATACAATAAGAGAGAGAAGAGCTTAAGGAGTTATCAGGATCAAGAGAAAGGGAGGGGGCGGGAGTTAGGCATGACTTGAATTTATTCAAGATGTGAAAGTGAAAAGGATTCAATTCAAGAGCCTAACTGATTCATAGCAAAGTCCCAAAGAAGACAGGGAGGATAAGAGCAAAAGCATAACAGGCAAAGCTAACCTAGCCATAAGGAGGAGGAGAGACACTATTTCCTCTGAGAAAAAGGATAAGCAGAAAAGAAAAGTAGGAAAGACGATGATGTTAGCAATAAGAATGGGTAATAGTAGGTGTTTGGGGCTCATCCACCTAAGCAGAAAGACTCAAGTTTGAATCTTCACTCTATTACTACATTGACTGTATTACTTTTAAAAATTTATTTATTCTCTGTAAGCTTCAGATTTCCTTAAAAAGGTATGATAAAACATATCCATA